>NW_017534664.1:328753-349791 GCF_001853355.1 Bactrocera latifrons
CCGGATTTCAATTCTACTCGTCACCCTGATCACTTTGGTATATATAACCCTATATCTGACTCTTTTAGTTTTAGGACTTACAAACAATCGTTATGTGAACAAAACTATAATACTCTCTTTAGCAACTTTGTTGCGAGAGTATAAAAATAAATTTCATAAGAGATAAACGTTTTACAATCTACTTAAAATTTGTATGTTATATACTTTTGTTGCGGACAATCTCAATTACTCAGTCTGTATTACTTTGATTTCGACGCTTCATAGTTTCGACGCTTGTCAGTGTTTGTAGATTTATTTCCTAGTATATTAGCATTTTGAATGCTAATATAATTCAAATTGTCAATCTAGGCAAAGGTTTGTGTTTGTGAATAACAAATTCAAGTGAAACAATGTTTCCGAATACAAGGATCTCAAGAAATGTATTATTACAAGTGTTGGATCTATGCTTACCATCGGGAATCATTGTATCCGATCGGCCGAATATTGCAGCAAATGTAAGCCGAAGCCGATAAAACCATCGCCAAAGCAAGACAAAATTCAAGATTATGCTGATAGTTTTTTTCGTTTATCGAAGTGTGGTGCACTCCGTATTCCTTCCGATCGGACAAATACACTATTTGTGTATTATGCTTCGTGTAATTAAGTTATGGGGGCTGGCAACTTTTGGATTTTGCACCACGATATTGACTCTTTGCGAGTTTTTCGCCAAATTTTCAATCTATATGGTGTCGCAACCACCGAATTCGAATTATTTTTGTCACTGGTTTGCAGTTGAATCTATTTTAAATATACAGCTTCAACTATTACTGATTGATTTACAAACATATATATATTTACAGCAATTTTATGCAGAAAGGCTAAAGTTTCAGTAAACCTTCAGTAAAATTGTAAAAAATACATAAATATAAAGCTAAAATAGAAATTCAATGGAATTCCTAACAGCGACAAACACTTTCTGCTCCAATTGCCTGCAGGTAGACAGTAAAAGAAAATCGTCACTCAAGCACAGCCGAAAGACTTGCATAGACTTAGTAACTAGAAAAAGCGTGTAGGCGCTGAAACCCAGAAATTGAAGAAAACCGCTACACAAAATGGTGATAATAAAGCATAAAATATAAGCAAATAAGAAACATAACAACAATGTCCCACATACACAAGTATTAGAGAATGCTTTATGTTTATTGTATTTTCATTTTGTGTGTTTTTATGCCGAAAGCCGCCTCTTCCACCGCCAACGACAAGCCATAATTTTCCAACTGATTTCGTTGTGGTCAATCAACACTTGGCAACGTCACTGCACTTGAGTCAAATGCATTTTGAATGGTCTACGTCATTTCGCAGCACAACAAAAACAATAGCAGCAACAAGCATTATAACAGGTGTTGGTCAGCTGGCAATGACATTTACACAACACTACAATTTTAATAGCACGAAAATGACAGCGGTGAGAACAACCCACGCGCTTGTCATTCAATTCCGGTGAAGTGAATTTGAGTGCATCGAATTTGTTGCTGTGAGTTGTTGGAATGGAAATGCATTGTTTGTTTATATAAGCGATTATTGGTTGACATGTGTGCATTGTTGTGGTTTGGTGGAGCTTTGATAGTTATTTTTAATTTCGAAAAAGGTTTGAATTGTTGTAAATAGTTGGTGACATGCAATCGTTTTTATTTTATTTTTTTTTTCTATTAAATTTTCAATAGTTCTTGTTTTTATTAATTATTTACGTTTTTTTTTTTTATTTGTTTAAGTTGACTGTCTGTGGTTTGCGTTGGACTGGATTTTAATGCCTATTTGGGTTTCATCTCAAGTTTGACAGATCGCTTCAGCTGTTTACCTGTGCTACTAGTATTTTTTGACTGAACTAATAATTTATTTTATAAAAAAAAAAAACAATGGAATAATTTTTTTCTAGTTTTAACTTCAGCTCCATTAATTTAGAGAAGATAATTTTTGAAACACATACTAGTCGGTCCTGCTGTTAAATGTTGCTTCTTATCAATTGTTTAATACACAAAAAAAAAAAAAAAATTTATCAGCGCGTCTTCATTTCTTCTTTAATTGCAGTAGTCTCTTCTTTGTTAAAAAGTTTTTCTGGCTTTTTATTTGACAAAATATCTTCATGAAATTCCGGCATACATATATACACGAACGGAGCTTCAATTGCCTCTTTAGCTCAGTGGCAGAGCACTGTCTTATAAACCAGGGGTCGAGAGTTCAATCCTCACAGGAGGTATCAAGTTGACCGCACGTGCTCTTTTGAACATTTATTACTAAGCAAGTCCCATTTCCGCATATAGTCACAACGTCTAACTATCCCCAGCAAATTTATATACTCCAATGTACCACTAGGTGCTATCCAGTCGATTAGCAGGTATTCTGGTGTTTCAGACCCCAAGTGGCAGAACTGCCAATTCGCACTAGAAATTAAGCCCATGTTAAATAAGTGCTTCTTAAACTTACAATGGCCAGTATAGAAGGCGACAAGTAGCCTGGTTGATTACATATTTAAACCTTTTAAGGTTGTAACCACCCAGTAGAAACTTGGCATGGTGCATGCCTAGGAGTTGTGATGCTTCTCCCTACCCACTACCATCATTGCGGAACAACTCTTTTATGGTGTGGTGTGATGACCATGTTGGTGAATGCTGTCCATCAACCTTTGTGACCTGACACCCAAATAAGCTGCACTTGTTTACGTTCTTATAGCCTATATGATATAGACACTCCTGCACCAATAGCGATTTGATCTCGAATGCCGAAATCGCTTTGCGTGCTGCTTGACTATCGCTTAGTATAGCTATACGCTTCTTGCGATAGCTGGGTTGAGGGTTCAACTCTACACACCGACTTATATCAAAGATCTCTGCTTGGAAAATGTTCGGAAAACCTCCAGTAGGTGCTTATGCGACCCCTGCGCTAATTCTCTCCGACGTTTTCGAGCTGTCGGTGTACCGTCCCTAAGCAGTAGCTCGAGAGCGTAAACGTTCCATTCGGCCTTAAACTTCTTAGTGAAGTTACAATTTTTGTAAAATGTTATACCAACGAAGAAGATCCAGTGGTATTGGGCCACTTAAGTCCTTCCTGCGTTGGGAAGAGATTATCTTACTACTACCAAACTCCTCTGCTGACATTTGGAGCAGAGTATGTTTGGCGACTTTACCGATTACTAGCTGTAGCGGGGAGCGTTCCAGCAAGACATCAAGTGTCGCCGTTGGACATATGCGCAGGGCACCCGACACGCAGAAGCAGGCGAGTCATTGCTGCTTCGATAGTTGAAGTCCTACCGAAACTTGCGATGCTTTCGGAGCCCAAGCCACTCCTCCATATATGATAATCGGTCATAAGCTCATGGTGACCATCTGATAATACTTGGCTTGTAACCCCAGGATCTAATAGCAAGCCTATTGCACACCATGAGTGCCTTCACACAAAGATCCTCTTTTTTATACACTGAGTCGATTGAGCCATGCCCGTCTATTTACATATGTATATGCGAACTTCCCTAGTTCTTCAGATATCGACGTAAAATTTTGCACATATCCTTCTCTCATCAAGGATCTGCACAATTGTCGGAGTCGCTGATAACTATATCAACTAGCCATTCCAACTCAAGTTAAGGTTATTTCTGGTTTTTTTTTAATGTTGTTATTATCGCCGTTGCCTGTAAAGATGCTCTTGAAAAAAGAATTTTGTACCAAAGATGTAAAGATACCAAATGGTATTCAAATATAATATATTTAAATAAGTCTGAAAGAAGGGAATAAATTGCCCAAGTTAGAAACGTATTTAGAGCTGTTTACAGTGCTAAAATTAAAAAAATTCCCATATTTTATTATAAGTATGATAGTTCAGAGATCCCAGACTTGAAAAGTACGGTGAATGTTTTTGTTTTTCCAGGAGGAAAGGAATATAGAGCTTCGATTTCAGAGTTAGCTTATTTATTTGGAAAAAGTGAATATCATGTTTCATCATTATATTTCTCTACAAATGCTTTAACACTGATAAGATGAATTTGAATTTTTATATTTTGGAGTTGAGAAAATAGTTGTAAGCGTAAAAACTCATTAACATATCCGACCCTCTCAAGCTACATAACTCACACTATCTTTCGTGCACTAACACATTATACATACATACGTATACGTATGTGCCCTTATATACAGATATGTAAATTATTGCATTTTAATGTACTACCGCACTTCATTATTCCACGCTCATTACACTGTCAGCGGCTTGAACAGCTATAGACTTGCAACTCGATCACTATATTGATAATTAATTTTATTTATCAACTATTTGTTCCCATTGGCAAAGGCAAATCATTTGAATGACAAAGGCGGGGCGCGAAGAAAGGCGACATAGAGTAGGGAAAATGGAAAAGTGAAGACATGCGTTGGTCCTTTTCTGTACATTTGAATACTCGTACATACATATTAGGTATATATATAGTATATATTCACATACAAACTTCCGAAGGCATATGCATATGTACATATGCATAAATATATAATATATATGTAGAACAGTCGTGCTGTTGTGTAGAGTTTTTCCAAATCAGGCTTTGCCCTGGAAATTAATTAAAATTCCCGGCATGCACCCTACAAAAGCGGCAAGTACACACATATATATCAGATGGCTTATAAAGTCATTGACGTGCTTATAAATGAAACTATCGAGCTTATATAACACATACACATGTGAATGTACTTGGCTAGATATAATAACAAAGCGCAGTGTTTGTGCTTGTGTATACCACTTCAATTTATAAATATGTATGTATGTATGTGCATCTATCACACAGCTTATCTCATTGTGCTTCAGTCACTCAGTCAGTAGGATTAATGTTCTTTTATTTCGAGTGTGAAGTGCCGACTTTGCCACTGTCGTCTTTTGTGTCTCAAACGCGCCGCATCTCTAGGCGGCTGTCTTGTAACTAGAAGGGCTTACCCTACCGGAGGGGCTTATATATGTACATATGTTTGTAGATATGTGCCAGTGGCGATAAAGCCCAAGATTAACTGCTGCTGCTATTGCCGCTAATGCTGTCCGCTGCAGTTGAACTGACAAACATATAAAATCTTCTTTAATCGGCTACTGAGTGCAAAGAAGCGGCAGATTTGTGTGATCGCTAAAAAACTGTCTGTGTCCAGTCAGAGATATGCGCTGAAGTATTCAATTAGTTTTGATTTTTGTGGTAATATTTCTCTATAGAATATACGCCTGGGGTCATACAATTAAAATATTTAGAGCGCTAGGAATAACCAAATGGAAAATTTTTCATTTATTAAAAATTTATATCAGATCGAATTTAGTTCAAATATGCGCCGTTTCGTTCGATAAGCTGTTTCCATCTAGACGGCAACTTCATGATACCCCCCTCGTAGAAACCCCCCTCCTTATTTGCGAAGAACTCGGACAGCCATTTTTCACAAGCCTCTTTTGAGTTCAACTTAGCACCAACAAGAGCGTTCCCCATTAATAAGAACAGGTGGTGAACACTTGACGCTATGTCCGGGCTATATGATGGATGCGATAAAACCTCGCATCCAAGCTTCCGTGGCTTCTGACGAGTCATCAACGAAGTGTGTGGTCTGGCGTTGTCCTGACGGAACACTACAGCCTACCTGTTGGCCAATTCTGGACGCTTCTGGTCGACCGCCTGCAAGCGGTCCAGTTGTTCACAGTAGATGGTAGAATTTAACGTCTGGCCATACGGGAGCAGCTCATAATGGATGATTTCCTTCTAATCCCAACAAACACCCAGCAATACCTTCCTAGCTGTCAATTCCGGCTTGGTCACTGTTTGGGACGATTCACCGTCCTCCGACAGTCACCAACTGCTTCAAAAATGGGTCGAGTTCGTTCCTTTTCAGAAGCATATCGCAGGCATTGATTCGGTCCAGAAGGTTTTTTTTGCTATAAATTAGTATGCCTGTTGTATTGTTGTTGCTATTTTATTGAAATAGCGGTGCATTCATTTTTCAATGCGTCAAACTTTCAGTTTTGTTTTTTACTTTTTCATATATTTTTCAATTTTCTTCAGCCGTTACTTTCTTCTCTTTTTCATGTGCAAACTAAGTGATTGTCTAGTCTAGTGTTGCTGACATAAAAATTGAGAGTAAAAGTGTCCGCCGCTTGAGGAAGCGCGCATCAAAAGCTTGTTTGCCATACTCAAACGAAATTTCGATGGCTTAAAACGTCGCAAATGTAGCGAACGGGCAATGATAATAATATAACTGTGAAATTGAATATTAATATTATTAAATGCTGTTGGTCAAATTGATTAACAATTTCATTGAAATAAATACGATAAAAGAAGTTAAATTTATGCTAAGCTGTGGTTTCCTCTCAGCTTGCTTTCAATTCAATTATGGTCCAGCATCTTCTATAACAGTTTCTAGTTGCGCATATTTAAGTGATTGCTGTTACTGTAATATGTGTGCTTATGTATATACATATATATGTATATATGTATATGTATATATGTATATGGTAAATAAATGAGCGCATCATACATATTTACGAATTAATGGTTTCTAGTGGCTTAACCAATAATTAAATAATTTAAAAGTAATTTGCTCATATGTGCGCATGCTACTCTCCGTAAATGAGTGTAATTAATGAGAAATTCTATTGTGATTTGTTAAATTAAAGCATCAGCATGCCATTGTGACCGCATGCACTGGTTTCGCTGCAATAGTTAATCGTGGGACTTTTGTTCTACTTGCTTGTTATTATGTGTTTAGTAGTACAGTAATAACTTTTCCAATTGAACTATACACTCAATCAGAAAATGTGAAATTTTACATCCTTTTTTTTCAATATTGACAGCTCAAAAGTCAAAAACTTTTTTTACGAACATTGCTGAAGTTTAGAAAATAGATTGCTATATCGTAAAAAGTAAAATCAAAATTGAGTTTTTTATTGCTTACGATTTACTACATCCTGTTACATATACACATGCACTATAAAATTTTCAGTTTCTGCTGTCAGATATAACCAGTATATAACCGATATATAACCAAAGTATAACTATTTTATAACCAAAACTCTAAATTTTATTCAGTATGAATGACTTCTATTTTATCGTTCTTCCTTCGCCTGTAAACATAAGAAAAGTGATGTTATGTTATTTTGTATTTTATGTGACTATATGTGTGTATAGTAAGTTGTATGCATTCGATGGAACGATGAGCTGTACGAGATATACGACGACATTGACATAGTTCAGCGAATTAAAAGTCAGCGGCTACGCTGGCTAGGTCATGTTGTCCGGATGGACGAAAACACTCCAGCTCTGAAAGTATTCGACGCAGTACCCGCCGGGGGAAGCAGAGGAAGAGGAAGACCTCCACTCCGTTGGAAGGAACAAGTGGAGAAGGACCTGGCTTCACTTGGAATATCTAATTGGCGCAGCGTAGCGAAAAGAAGAAACGACGGGCGCGCGGTTGTTAACTCGGCTATAATCGCGTAAGCGGTGWCTACGCCAATTAAGAAGAAGAAGAATGTGAAACTATGATTTCTTTGTGAAATCCTAAAATTCGTGTTTCCAGAAAAGAATTGGGAACAATTTTGACAATATTTTGAGTAGGAGTATATCCTATAATATATTTGTTGAAAAAATTGATGATTCCTTAGAAAAATATGTAATCTTTTGAGCTAATTGTTAAACTGAAGTATTTTCTTATTCAAAATACTACCGCGAGCTTAGAATTTATCGCTTTCTATTACGGATGCATACGATAAATCAGTGACCTAACTGTCTGCCAACAAAATTTCTCAAAAAATCTACAAGAAATAAAATAAATATGAGTGAGGTGTCATAAATTTTGAAGAGGAAATCTTGTTTTGAGTTTCTGATTCCAATAATAATAATATGATTGATGCCTTTTACCTCTATCTCTCCTGGTGGTCAACCTTAGATCTTCCTTAATCTGTACTTTTTATACTTTCAGCTATAGATTCAGTATCGAATACACAGGAAGTAGAATTCTGTAAGTTGTCAGTCTGCTATAAAAGTATCTTTGAGATAATTGATTACCTTCGATCGGTTCGGTGGTTTTAAATTTTTGCTACTATGCTCGTTTGTATGGGTTATGTTAGGTTAGGTTAAGACATAGCGTCGATCCAAAATCGACGGATTGGACATATATTCGTCCCTTGTGTTGCCCAAAAACTACTAAAACGGGATCACCAAATCCTCATAGGTGGATGAAACTTTTTAAGCCTACCACCTATACCTCATCAGGTTCGCCCAAAGGTTTTGTTCACCGAAATTTCGCAATTCAGTCAGACAAAGCGACAAGATGATTCCAGCTCGCCTTCTTCCATAAATCTTTTGCAAAGAGCCTCCGAGTCGCTCTTCGTCGTGATAAAATATTGGACAGTGAAAGCAGTTCGGAGGAGCTCTTGCGGTTAACATTGAGCCAGAAGAATCTGGCAGTCACACAAGTTTTAGTTGTTGACTAATTTCAATGCATGTTCACAGGTCCTCCGCTGGAGTGTAAGCGGGCGTCGGAAAACCGTCTCGTTTACAATTAGATGAAATTGCGGTGATGGTGCTCGGCTTTAGAAACACATGGTCTATACAATTTCCGACAAGTCCGCTATGAACGGGTGTCCATAAAAGGTCTAATGTGGGAGAAGCTTGAGGTCATGCACTCCTTGACTAGTTTTGAGTTTACAGTCGGCAAGATCAAAGCCAGTACAACCGCTCGGCTATTGGAGTCTGACGGAGGATGCACTTCGGAGCTGTATATTTTTTGCTTCTTTGATGGCAGCCACTTCTGCTTGAAAACATTTACATTGGTCTGGCACTCTGATGAAACTAGAGTTGATGGCGAGCATCCGACAGAAGATTCCATCTTTTACCTAAAAAATTTTTATTTAACCTACTAAATTTTGTAGAACTTCAACATATATACAGTATTATCGAATCCCATCGAGTCCTCACTGTAACAACGATTCATTGCTAACATAAATTGTGTCGCTAATACAAAGCACAACTATAATTAGTGCAGCGGAAAATAATGGCTGAGGATTAGGAAAACAAAACATAAAAAAAAACTTATGATACAATAAACTTTGTAAGTACTAAAGTGCAGCAACAACAAAAAGTTGCATATATACAAATATAAGCACTCAAAGCTAAAGTTAGCTAAAAGCAATGCTACACTCAGACTAAGCGCACATACAATCCCAGGCAGAGCGATATCTAGAAGTCATTCATTTAGCTTAGACAAGCAGTTACTTTACATATACATAAAGACATATATAGTTAATGGAGTCGAATCGGTAGTCGACTAGCGGTTATTTAGTATCTCTGTTAGTTGAGCAGCTAAAAAAGTAGGCAGTCAGTCGTTAGGCGTTCGAATGCCGCTCCGACTTCACTTATGCATTGTCTGTTGGAATATTGTATATATGTACATATATATATATATATGTATATATCTTTCCATGTTTGTGTGTGTGCCTGTATTTATGAATGTATCTGCTTTTGGGCGCATTTGACAACATAAGTGGCGCTCTAATTGCTATTGGTTTTAAAAGCCCATGAGAAATGTCTGTCGGCATTTAATATAATGCCTGTGTTTTGTTGAAGTTTATGTGTACATATACATATGTATATACACATCTATGTAAATATACAAGTACAAATTGCCGCTCGTACATTTGTACTTGATTTATCGTAATTGTACCTATAGTCCATGTGATAGTCATAAAAAATGTTGACAACAATAAAAACAAGTACATAGGTATTAGTAAATTGTGGCACAATAAACTTTCGACTGTTGAAACTTTTTCAATAAATTGTTTATAGCTTATAATTATGGTTAATTTATCTATTTTTTRCTAAGCTCTATGTTAAGTTGTTGTTGTTGGGCACATAAACTGTTGTAAAGTTTGTAACATGTTTAGTTCATATTTTTGTTGCTTACTTTACTATTTTAGCTATGTAACTCATTACTTTTGGCTTATAACATCCTGATGGGCAGACTAACTATAATTGTATATGTATTTTGTTCAGATTAAGCAAAATAAGCACATATATACATTAAGGTGTTTCTTTTTTGCACTATTAGTTTTTTCAATCCCTTCATGAAATTTCTTTGGAAAACCCTAAAAAAATTCCCTGAAAATATGAACCCTTAATATTAACATTAAGGACTCGAACAAGGCATGTAAACATTTTCCATTGAAAATACACGAAAATCGTGATTTTTTATCTTTAAATTTCTATAGCTCGGAGGTATTTTATGGCATCGCTTTGACTTTAGACACATATCCCTCAGAATTGAACACTCTACAAAAATGCCCAGTGTGATAAAGTCGAAAGTCACACCGGCGAGTTAGTATGGGGCTCTAAACCTGATTTTTGCACGAAATCGTAAATGGCAAGAGCTATGGAAAAAATTTAATTTGCTGCAAAAAAGTCCGAGATCAAAATCGCTATCATTAATATTCGGCTTTTTAAGGAGGGATTTAAGGAATTTTCATAGATGGTATGTAATAAAAAATCTAAGCAAATTCCATACAGCCTTACTTAAAAAGCCGAATATCTCGATAAGTATTAATGATAGCGATTTTTGATACTGACCGTTCAGTTTGTATGTCTATGGCTATACGCTAAATGAGCAGTTTCTTGGGAAGAAAAAGACGTGTGTTAAATTTGAGATCGTTACCTCAAAACCTGAGCGTATATAGAGACAGAGGAACAGATGAATAAAACGCAATCGACACACTGGTCAAGCTGATCATTTACATATATGCAGTTTATAGGCATCGTGGCAAACTTAATATATCATGTTGACGGTATAAAATATCATTGACTGAAGCCGGCTAAAACGGGTGACAAGTTCAGCTCAGATAACTGTATGAAAAGTTGGAGTAATCTGAAGGAAGTAAGGATCAGAGGAGAATGTTCGCTTTTTTTTTTTTTTTTTTTTTTTTTTTTTTTTTTTTTTTTTTTTTTTTTTTTTTTTTTTTTTTTTTTTTTTTTTTTTTTTTTTTTTTTTGTTTGACAAGTAGTGAGCTTTATAAGACGAAATCGTGCTGACCTTATGATCATAACTTTATTTAAACAATAAGTATTAATGTCAAAATATTAGCTTCTTTATTGGTTCTTAGCGTAAGCTGTCAAAACAGCTGTCAAAGGAATCGCATGCCCCTGACACTTATCAGCATTTATAAGGTGAAGCCGTCATATATTCGAAATTTTATTGAAATAATTATAAATCATATCAAATTATGGAATACATAAAACCAAATTATTAGCCATTTAGTGTTTCGTTAGTTTCTCAGAAATTAAATTTGCACAACTCTAAAAAACCACCCTAGATTACAATATTTACTAATTATTTTATTGCAACGTATAATATATAACGTGTTTTGTAAAAATATTCTTCATAACCACACGCATTTTACTACATACATACTTGACAGCACAAGTGATTAACTTAACACCTGACACTTTGACGTCTCAAGTTTAGGTCCCCAGGGGGTCATATACTTTATTTAAAAAAAAAATACTGTAAATTATTATTTTTCTCCATTGCTTTTATAAAAATTTGACTTCGTACCATATAGACTTACTTGCTAAGTTAGAAATGCCTGAAGTGTAAAATACAACTGCTTAAGTTACGCTTCGCAACCTTGAGCCGTGCTTGAACTTGTAAAAAGCATATGTAATTATTGTTATTATTGTAATTCTAATATATGTATTACTGACAGCAAAAAGTCACTTAATCATGGCGGCGATTTCTATGGCAGCTGGCAGAACTAATTGCTTGGCGTAAATAAATTAATAAATATATACAATATATGAGTGAGTATGTATGTGTGTATGTATAGACCATATTGAACTTGGGGTGAATATTAATTTTTGAAATAGTTTAAATTATTTCTAATAAATTATATATTTTTTTAATTCAGTGAGTGAAGGAAGTATATTTATATTTAAGAAAGATTAAAACGAAGTTGAGTTGTACTTAGAAAAATTAGCTTTATTACTCCTCAAATGACAAACCAATAGTGATTGACTTAGTCTAATTTTTCATGTCGTCACCCACGCTTCGAGCTCCTATCTCTTAGTATAAGAGACGAAATGTGAGAACGCCTGGATGATTACTGTTAAGTATGTATGTACGTGAGGTTGATATGTTACTTTTATATGGGTATATTTATATGAAGTATTGCAAATAAATTTCGTTTTGACCAAAGTCACTTAAAAAGTGATTCACTAAGTGTCACAAGAGTTTAAATTAATATAATATAATATATATATCTATATTTATATATACTAACCATTATGGCTTCAGTAGAATACAATTCCATTCAATCTTTAGTCAATAAATAAAAACCTTATCTTTATTTAAATTTATACAAATTGTTACTTTCCTGCATTTATCTCGAATTTAAAATAATTTTCATTGCTTTTGTTTACTTCTAAGCACATATCGACTGTTATTTTTTCACTTTCCTTCAATTTTAATATTTTGTCATTTCCATTATTGTGTGTCGGCTGAAATTTCATTTCTTTTCAAAGTCATATGCTTTGAAACTTTCGTGCGCATGCGTGCGTATTTACGCTTTGTGGCGCGCTTTTTACGTTTCTTTTTCTTCTTGTTTTTATATAGCGGTAAATCGCTTTCCAAACGTTTGTAATGAAGCTGTGAAAGTTCAATCAAAAGTTTATTTTAATGTCACTGAAGACAATTTTTTGTAAAAATTTACAAATTTTAATATACAACTGACTGAAAAGTAATTTGTTTAAATTTATTATAAAAAAACAAATAATAGAAATAGAATAAAATAATGGTGTTATGAATAAGTTTACATAATTTAATTAATATTAAAAAAATTAAAAATTTAATGTTTATGTAAATTTTTACAAAGCTTTGCGCCCTTATGGAGAGAAAAAATTCTTGAAAATCCATAAAATCGTAACAAAAATGTGTCAGCATAATAAAGGAAATGTGTCTGTATATATAAATAATAAAAAAAATATTTGCATACTCCAAGCATATATGTATATATTGTATTCATATCGATATGTCAATTAGCCATATCTGCGGCGATTCAATCACATCTTGTCAGGTGTTCGAAACCTTTCCAATTGTGCAGCCATATGTCTCTTATTGATATTTGCAAATTATCATATAAATTATCTCATCCGCTCAAATTCTCTTCACAAGCAATCCATAAAGAACAACATTTACATACAAACATATTGCATAAATATTTGCATGACAACTTATACAGTGACGAGCGAAGAAATTAGGATACAGTTGGGGTACTCACAACGTGTCATAAAGCAACGTAAAATCATAAAATCATAAATTTATTTACTAGTTTAAAAAAAAATGTTGTTATATTGCATACTAAAATCAGTTTAAGCAACAGCTCTGAACGCTATGTTTTTGGATTGTTATAACTTATAACTCTATGAGACTATGTGAAACCACTAAGTAATTTGCCAAGTTAAATAAAAATAGTAAAAATTGTTGAATACAGTTATATTCTTTAATCTAAAGCTTCTATTGGGAAACTGTTTTAGTTTTGCTTGCAAATTTCAATCGCGGAAAAAAAAAACGAAGACGATCATGTCTGGGATAATATTTTGGAAGTGTAAACTTTCATTGTGTTAAAGCTGTCAAACCAGCTGCCAGAGAAAGCACCTTTGTTTGACATTTTTCTAAGGCTGTTAAGCCAGCTGTCAAAGTAAAATCATGTGTTCAACATTTATGAAAATTATATTGAAAGAATTTTATAAGACGAAATCCTAGTGACCTTATGCCCGCAATTTTATTTAAATAATAAATCATATCTGTATGATTAATCCATGAAGCCAAAAATTAGCTTTTTTATTGGTTCTGGGACAAAAGCTGTCAACTGTCAGAGATAACACATATGCTTGACATTTATCTAAACATGTAAAACCAGCTGATAAAGTAAAAACATTTGTTTAACTATTATAAGATTTATATTGGATGAACTTTATAAGACCAAATCGTGGTGACCTTATGCTCTTTTTAATTTAATTTATATAGTAAGAAAAAACTAAAATTTATAAAATCAAAATATTAGTGGTTTTAATGGTTCTTAGAGTAAAGCTGTCAATCCAGCTGTCAAAGAAAACACATGTATTTGACATTTGTGAGCAGTATATTTGACGCAAATAAAATCGAAAAGTTCTAACATCTTAGTCAATAGCTTACTTTTAGAGTTTTTATCAAATTCTGGTTTCTTTAGATAAAGTAGTTATTGTAAATGAAGAAAATCGAGCAATTTCATTACTGAATAAAATATTCAGTAAACTAAATATATGAATTTTAGTCAAAACTACAAAAACGTTGATGCATACCAATATTTTCGGAATCAAAAATTAATAATAAAATAAATTTCAGCTGTCAAACATTAATCGTTTAAGCCAAATTATATATTTCTGGATCAGCTGAAGACCAGCTAACTTAATATATATAATTGCATTATAAGTATGAACAATATTTTGGTAAGTATTAATCAGTCCTTTAGAATAAAAAATAATAATTTTGATGAGCTGTAATAATGTAAACGACCACCACTGTATGCTTACATACGAGGGTTCGAAAAGAACGATTCTTATCCAAGCAAACCCTATTATTTTATTCCTCACGATTGAAGTGATAAATTAAATTTGCGAGAGCGCTATACGACCTTGTTTGCTGCTGACGTAAAATTATATAAACTTGATGATAAATAATCGCCAATATTTACACATATAAACACATATATACAACTTGTTTAGGCAACAGCTACTTGTCATACTTAGCTGTCACATTTACGTAAATAAACGTGATCATCTCTTAACATCCATATAAAAGCAGAATGTCATAACTCTACCTAGTTCGCCAAACATGTCACGCCGGCCGATGAGAAACAGGAAGCCACGGGAGGGCATATACAGCGCACACTCCAACTTAAATGTGGAATTCTAAATACATACTCGTACATATACACATAAATATATATATGAATATATATAGACCCATACAACAACGATTCTTTCAAATGCTTGACACTTCAACAGCCGAACTATAACAATTTGCTATGCAGCTCTTCATTCAATACACATTTAAGCCTTATCTCTCTTTCTCCCCCCTTTCGCACGATTAAAGTGTCTTTCACCTTTCTAAAGAAACGTCGAAATTCTAATATTCTTCTGTTTGTTATAAATTTAGTAATTAAGACCCCAACAAACAAAAACAAACACAAATACACAAGCAATTGTCAATTGTCATGTTAATGTGACGTCGAGAAATGCTAATGAAGACGACATTATCTTATGATAAGTTATAAGAATCTTTGATATTACATGTGCCGGTACTCGTAAGCGTTTGATTCGTTACGAAATCCCATTAGTTATATGGGTATGGCATAACAATTATTTTGAAATTCAAAGACAGACAATTCCAGACAATTCAAACACATCAGAGCGAACATTGTTAGAATTAATGAATGATTCGAATGTATTGATAAGCTATTTGAAATGGTTTCGAAGCGGTAAAAATTTTTCCATAAAAGTTCGTTTGCTCTACCAAGCTATATGCAATATCATGCATCTATGCATTGAGCTGTATTGGCTGACGATAACAATGATAAGTACAGATTCGATTTGCATGAGTTAAGAGGAAGTGGGCTAATTGGAAAAGAATTTCTGAAAAGGATTATGAGGAAAACTGGGTGTGTACTATTGAGCTCTGTATCTTTTATTTTCATGAAAGCATATGTAAATATGGAAATACTTTTTGTTGTTAACTTAGATTTGAATTTGATGGGAGAGAATATAGATTTTAAGTTATGTGAATACTTTTCAATGGAGGCCACGTTTTGTTTTTAGCTTATATTTTATTTTACAGTTGAATAAGTTTCTTAGGCGCGCGCCTATGTCAATTGTTGCATTATAGAATTACCCCCGTGTGGTCATTTGTTAAAAAGAAAAAACAGTTCTTGAGTGGGCGCTAAATTTTATACTTTATCGTTCCAAAGTCGAGGGAAACTTTAAGGAAAATATCTGCAATTAAAGTAAATATTTACCGACAGAAAAAATACTGTAGTAGCTTCTTCTGCTGAGACTGTATATGTAGATTACTTATAATATATAAGTATAGGAGAAAGAGTATGAAGGTAGGTGAGGAGTGTTTCATTTGCTCTCAGCGACTTCTGAACAAATATTTTTAGAGTTTCAAAAACAGTTCCTGTAAGTTTGGAAGAGAGATTTTGAGTTTGAATTAGAACGTTTCTGCCTTTCCAATATAATTTCAAGACTTGAACCCAGATTTTCAGGGATGTCATGAAATATTTCTTTACTTTTTTAGGCGAACTTTAATTAAATTGATGGGTTTGATGTCTACGCTTTGTCTTGTATATGCAAAACAGGGTATTTTAAATTTGCCACTAAGCTCGAAAGAAACGTCGTAGACCCTCTAAAATATATTGGGTGGTCGAAAAAGTCTTTTCATATTTTCTCAATAGACAATATATGTATTTAAATGATCAACGTGACGAGCTGAGCCGATTTAGTTATGCCCATCTGTATATATATATGTATAGTATATATATAGTTTTCGATATATTGAACAGAAATTTTGCAAGTGTCCGTTTCTCTCCAAGAAGCTGCTCATCAGTCGGAACTGCCGGTATTGGAATAATATAGCATATAGCTGACATTTAAAATTATAGATCGGCTAAAGTGCTTGTATGAAAAACCTTTTAATTTGATAAGAAATCTTCAATAAAATTATCGAAGGCGATGGTGCAAACTCAGATGAAATTGTTCATATCGGATCACTATAGCATTTAGCTGTCATACACACTGAACACTCAGATTTTAATACTTATATGGAAAACTTTATTAATTTAACGAGATATCCTCATCTAATTTGGCTTGGATTGTTATTGTTTTTATTTTGGTGGAAGAATTTTCCTTCCAGTTACGTATATCCGACTGTCGTGGAAACGATTTGGTTTGGGTTTGTTTGGGGTTTTGTCTAAGATAATGGTGCAGTACTCGAATAAATAGTTGAGATCAAGTTCATTATAACATATAGCAACAATCTGTCCGATCAAAAACAAGTTATTGTTTGGAATATTTTATACTATATAGCACCAGATTCAGTGCAACCGAAGTTAATATTTTTCTTGTTTAGCTGTATATTTTTGTGCGAGATATTCCGTGAGTATTAGTGATGCCTCACCTTTTTAATTTGAACTACCCCAACTAACTGTAACTTAAAAAATAATACTTTAATTAGGGGTTTTTCAGTTGGGTAGATAAAGTCTCCTAAAAATATTTTTTTCACTATTTCCTAATCATATTATTTAAAACAATATTTAAAGAAATTAAAAAAAAATATAAAAAAAATTTAAAAAAAATTAAAAAAAAGTAAACAAAATTTAAAGAAATTAAAAAAATTAAAAAAAAAATTAAATTTAAAAATAAAAAAATGTTCAAAGAATTTATTGAAAACTTACCAAAAACCACAAAACTTAATGAACCAATTGTTCTGCTTTCGAAATATTCAGCATAAATCAAATTAATATTTCCACCATTAAAAAATATTTTTTGATTTCACACTCAAACAATAGTATTGCCACACTTTCCAAATTGCCAAATCCAGCAATCGGTTGTATAGATACAAAACACAAAACTTCGATAGATCACTTTCAATTGTCAACGCCAGCAAATCAAATCACTTGTCGCCAGAAAGGCACAAAATTACCTGCAGCGCAACGACGCCGGTCACCGGTCACCGGTCAGTTGACAATTCCAGCACCGCCACAGAAGAAAAATAATAATTTCGAAATAGTATTTGGCAAAAACCGTAAATTTAACGCTTTAATGCTGAGCGTTGAAGTAGCGAAATGTCAACACAACTTTAGCTAGACGCTTGAAGTATGTGCATAATGGCCTTTACTGTTGTTTACCGTTAACGCGTCGATTATTTCAATGTTCGTCGTCAATAATTAGTTTCGAATTTTTTGCTTTCTTAGTTTTTTATTTATTTTTAATTTTTTTTAGCTATATATGAAGTAAATATGGAAAGTGCTTACTAAATTTATTGTGCACATAATTATTAGAAGCATGTATTACATATGTATACATATATATACTTTAAAACATTTTTCACTGGGTTTTTTTATGTTTCACCAGTCACACTTGCGTCCCAATTATCAGCACACAAATTGCTTTAAATTTCTTCTGTCGTTTTTTATTTATTTTTCGACTTCAATGCCGGCTTCGACTTTCAACTGTTGGAATTTTTCAAATCTATTCTTCTTTACGTTCCGATTCACTTCCGAAACGACACTACAAAAACAGGAAATCCAATTTCACTTGAGTAACTAAAAAATGTAAACAAACCTCGAGTTAATTTTGACTTCTGCTCTGAGAGTAAAAATCTGAAGGAAATAAATTTTTTTTTTGTTTTTGTTTTTGTTTAGATTTTGTATGCTTTATATACTACTATTTGTGTTTCACTTCGTTTATTTTGTTTGTCGTTTGTGTTTGAGAATTCGTAAATCTCCCCTGCTGCGTTTGTCATCAATTGCACATGCGCACAGAAATCAATGCGCCGACCCTTCTCTTCATAAACACTGCACTTCAATTGAAAATCAGCGTCCTCCACTATTTTACTCGTAATTTCTAATTTCACCGGTACACACAGCGTTATGTCGCTTCGAACGTTTCTCGCGTTTGGCGGCTTAAATCGTACTGAATGCCAGCAATTGAAATTGAGCTGCTCATGGTTGCGTTTGTGGAGTTAGTTGGTTGGTCGATCGTTGGTCGGTGCTTTGGTGCTTTGGTGGTAGAAGTGGCGGTGGTGGTGGCGGCTCGGAAATGAAGATGTGTTGACTTAGCACCGTAGCTGGTTTTGTGTTTATAACATGCACTGCGCTGATGGGAACGTGTTGTTGAGCTACAATCGGTAGCTGTGGGCTTTGCAAATTTTCAATACTCTTTGTAATACGAATTGTGAAAGTTGTGGGTCTAGATTTTGTCCGTGGCCAAGTGAAAAAAGCTGATATATTAAATGAAAGTAAATGTTTGTGTTTAAAAAAATATTTTAGAACTTAAGGTGCTTTATGGCTGACCGGTTTTTTTTGAATTTTAAACCTTTAGTTTGAGCTACTAACTGAATATTATCTGAATTTAGGGTTTCCTAGTCGAAAAACGCCAAAGGTTTAATTCCAAAAAAGAAAAAAATTATTTTTCCTAGAATTTTCATATTTTACGATTCTGCTAAAAAAAAAAAATAAATAAAGTTTTTTGTTTTAAAACTTATCAAATATATTGAGATCTATTTTATAGGAGTTTTAGGAAGCACAACCGACCGGCTTTTTCAGTTGTCCGTATGATATCGGTGCCATGATCGATCTCTTCACCTAACCACACAACAATAACAAATAACAGCTCTTGGTCCTATTCGACTTCTGGTCAACTTCTAACCTGTGGAACTGGTTACCGTGGGAATTGCATATACCGGATTATAGGTTAACTTATAAGCCGCTAAACGATATTCAGTTTTATAAACCTTGTACAAAATATATTAATTGTATCACGAAGTTTATAACACCACGAGAGACACATAAAAAAAATATATATTTGAGTAAAAATTATCAGCATGCTGAACTGAGTCGATTTAGCCATGTACGTCTGTCTCTCCATTTGTCCGTATATACACCAACAAGTCCTTCAGTTTTTGAGATATCGAACTGAAATATCGCACACGCACAAAAAAAGGCTGCTGACCAATAAAGGATATGACTGCCATACAATGTTATTGATCAAATTGAAATCATTGTATGCGAAAATTTTTATTTGAAAAGTTATCTTCACGAAACTCGGTTCAAATTATTGGCCAAGTTAAATCTACAATCGACGAAGAAATTGTACAGAACAGGTTACTATATCATATGGCGGCCATACAAACTTACCGATCAAAATTGAGTAAAATATATTTTTTTCTCTTTAATGCGATAAGAAATGCACCTGTGAAGGGTATTATTGCTTCAGTGCATCCGAAGTTAAAGTTTTTTCTATGTTTTGCGATGTTATCAATAAATAAGTTAAATTCACACGCATCTTAACGTATCTTCGTGGTGGATTACTAATTTTAATTACTTTTGTATTCTCTTTTGAGCAAATGGACTCATGTCCCTTTATGGCAAAAATCCGTAAACCAATTAAGTAAATTATTGATTTTAATTGTCTAATTTAAGAGTTGTTCCCAAAGTTTTAATCTTTCTATAAACCAGATGTAGGTTAAATATTAAGATTTTTCTAGATTAATTATAGTGGAAGCGAGTCTTACCGATATTTTCTTTTGAAATCAGCAAATTAGAGATCTCAAATATTCAGTTTCGGTTTTTCTTTAACTCTAATTTTTGTAACTAACTCAACTTTCTGTTATATAAATATTTGCTATTATTTTTATATCCAGATATTATTGTTATTTATAATATCGTGAATTGAATTAACCACGATTTCAATGTAGCGCAACAAAACAAAACAAGTTTGAAGCTATTTCAACGCAACCAATGCGCTTACAACCTTTCATTCGAACTTCTCATGGCGTTGCCAACTACTTGAGCGCATTTGTGGACAAAATTTGTTTACAAATGTGACATATGCATACATATGTATGTACACACTTATATACAGATAATAAATATTCATAAATATGTACATATTAGCAATAAAAAGTTCAGGCAGACGCCTACTAAATGTTGCCAATGAATTAACTTTGAATATTTGGATTCAACCTTTTCGGTAATACTAAGTCATAAATTAATGAAGACTAAAGTTTTGATATGTTTTTGTTATTGTCAAACAGACACTAATCGGCTACTTGTGTTTTGTATTAAAGCAAAAATAGTGTGGAAATAATTAATTAATATCAAAAAAATATTTATATTTKTACTAAAAGAACTATACAAAAACGTGTAAATAAAGAAAAAAGTAAGGCAACAAATATATTATAATAGAAAATAATTAA
>NW_017534664.1:350901-354199 GCF_001853355.1 Bactrocera latifrons
AAATTAGTTTTTAGAAATATAATTAAAAATTTTACGAAAACAATGGCATATTGGGAAAAGATGTTTTGAGAAAAAAATTTGTGAGTAATTTTATTAAAAAAAAAAAAAAAAAAAAAAAAAAAAAAAAAAAAAAAAAAAAAAAAAAAAAAAAAAAAAAAGAAACACAATACTTCTAAAATTGTTTGAGAAAACATTTAATTTTTCTTGACTGCTTCCCCTTCCTCGTTTGCCATCTTATTGACATTTCTTCTTTATCATAATTTTCTACACACTTTAACGTACAAAAATTAGTGTGACACCCACTTCCAGCGTCGCTCTGTTTAAATATTATTTGCTTCTAAGGTTTCCCCTAACGGCCTACGTACAAGTCAAGTGCTGCAATTATTACCGCTTGGCCGACATTTCCACAGAAACACGCATTGACGCATTAATAAATGGTTTTGTAACTAAATATTTATACAAAAAAGGTAAATGTAAGAAATATCTTTCGTTCTTTGTCTCTAAACATGCACCACATATACTTATGTATGAGCATATGCACTACGAAAGGTGTGGGCCTCCGCGGGTAGCTTCAAGTGCGCATGCGTCGCTGCACTTGTCAACAACTAAAGTGCATTTGCCTCGTTGCAAATCGATTTCATGCGTGTTCGCATTTGCTCTACAGTCGTACATAGAGACTCCGTTGCATGAAGAAGCAAAAGCACTCACCGGGTACTAAACGTTCATATGTATGGGTATATCCATGAAAGCATATAGCACGGTTTTATCCGTTTTGCTATCTTATTTCCATTTTGTTGTTATGTCGCATGTTTTAGTATGAAACTTGATATGTTTTGAATTGCTTTCGAGTGAAAATCTAAACAATAGCCGTTGAGTAAGGTAATGTGACAGTTTTATAGGCTGTCACATACTAATCGGGAACACTTTTAATTGAAAACGATTACGGTGTATGGATCCTCAAGTTCCTTTCTACTCCTAATTCGTTTGTGTGATGCCATTTGTACTTTGACTTTATATTTCAAATTATCCTTTGTGCTCCTGATTACTTAAAGAATTTCTGTTTTCTGCAGAACCAGACAAAAAAAATTATATTATATATACATGTATACATATATATATCTACAACTGCAACAAAGTTTATGAAAAATAACGTTTCGAATTCAGTCGTTTCTTCGAAGGCGATAAATAAAATAATTACTAGGAAATTCTGTAAACAAACGAAAAATCCTCCACGCACAAAACAACTACAATTAATGCAAAGAAATCTCTTTTCAGATTTTACCATTGGTGTTTGTTAAAAAAATTTATACATTATTATATTTATGTTACATAAGAAAAACACGTTGTCTTGGGATTTAGTTTTGCAATATACGTATTATAGAATTTAATACACTTTATAAGTCGGCTTTTTATTTTATGTGGGATAGTTTACTGCTCCATGCCCCATTATATAACATTATAACAAGCAAATAACCAAGGCTATAACTCAATCTCAGGTTGGAGTTACAATAAATTCTATCTTCTCGTGTTTAAAGAAGCATCGAACTAGCTGAAGATTGTTTTTATGAACTAAAAAGATAATGTTAATGATTGGTATTTGGGACCCATGGAAGTATTCTATTCCGGAATTCTTCAATTATCAATTGTATTATAAAGTACTACATTCTTAAGAAGTCGAAGTCCTTGTTTAGCTTCTATGGAAAGAATACTATTTCGAAACAGACCTCTCAGTTTTTTTATTTTCACTCTTCTTTCGAACTTAAAGTTCGAAAAAAACTCTTTCGCTAATTGTCATTACAGCTTTGCAAACCCACTGTTTTTTGACTTCTACAAATGTGCTTAGTTCGGTTCCGTTGGTTGTCGTTCTCTGCTGAATTACATTCGTTTATAGTCGCAGGGTTTGTCCGGAAAGTAATAGCACTGATTCTCTTTCTCCGCTACTGTACTTTGAAGCGTGGAGCACCTGGAGAGTCAGGACAAACATTTTCGCGCGACGTTAGAGTCAAATTTTATGTGAAACTCGGTAAATCTGCAAAGGAGATCTTGCTTTAACAAGAAGTGGTGTATGTCGGTGGTAACACAGCTTTTTGAAGGGGTGGGAAGTGGTCACTGATGAAGACCGTGCAGGAAGATCTGCGACTTCGACAAAACCAGACAATGTGGCTCGTGTGCGCAAAGTTTTGAACTCAGACCGTCGACTAACTGTGGTTCACGACATTATGACGGAGCACTTGAAGATGCGCAGGGTGTGCACGAAATTGCGACGGGTCGGAGGTGTGTCAAGAAAATTTGAACAAGTGTGAAAGCGACCCAAATTTTTTGAATAACGTAGTCACAAGTGACGAGTCATGAATCTTTGAGTATGATCGTGAGACAAAGAGGCAATCTTCCGAGCATTTTGCACTCCATTGAAGAGAGTACTTATTGTTTAGCAACTTCACCACGCCTTCTAAAACATCTTGCTGGTATTTTCTTGCTCCAGTTTTAAACTCTTTTTCACAGAACTGGATACGGGTAACACCTTTAAAGAAACTCTCCACCAAACCATTACAACAACAGAATTGTGACTACGTTGAATCTTTGGATAAGCATTTTTTGTGAGGACGATCATTTCTCTTTCTGACATTAACTGTAGACATTGGGGAAAAACGATAAATAGTGTGGTTCAGCTTTTCGAGAAGCTCGTATATTTCATTTGCGCTTTTCCAAACTTTTTTGAAGCTATCAGCGCAATCCAATTTTCTTTAGCACCCTAAACTTTTGTACATTAGTTTGCAAATTTGTATTCCTGTGTGCGTTGCAAACTTTGTAACTGAATTTATGCCAACCCTAAGTACATTTCGAGATATGTTTTTATACTCTCGCAACAAAGTTGATAAAAGGAGTATTATAATTTTTTTCACATAACGGTTGTTTGTAAGTCCTAAAACTAAAAGAGTTAGATATAGGGTTATAAACACCAAAGTGATCAGGGTGACGAGTAGAGTTGAAATCCGGATGTCTGTCTGTCTGTCCGGCCGTCTGTCCGTCCGTCCGTGCAAGCTGTAACTTGAGTAAAAATTGATATATCATGATGAAACTTGGTACACGTATTTCTGGCTCCATAAGAAGGTTAAGTTCGAAGATGGGCAAAATAGCCCACTGCCACGCCCACAAAATGGCGGAAACCGAAAACCTATAAAGTGTCATAACTAAGCCATAAATAAAGATAATAAAATGAAATTTGGCACAAAGGATTGCATTAGGGAGGGGCATATTTGGACGTAATTTTTTTGGTAAGGTGGGCGTGGCAACGCCC
>NW_017534664.1:354508-384292 GCF_001853355.1 Bactrocera latifrons
CATCCAGGCTTTTTTTTAAAAATTGAAAATGGGCGTGGCGTCGCCCACTTATGGACCAAAAACCATATCTCAGGAAGTACTAAACCGATTTCAATGAAATTCGGTATATAATATTTTCTTAACACCCTGATGACATGTACCAAATACGGGTGAAATCGGTTCACAACCACGCCTCAAATCTCGATTATAACTTTATCATGCGAGGGGACAAAATGTTCGGGGAGACCCGAACTTAGCCCTTCCTTACTTCTTAATAATGGAATCGAAAATTGAATCAAAGAACAATTTCTTACATATATTTATTTTTATTTTTTCAGATTTTTAATTTGGTGGATCTATGTATATACAGAAGCTCGGTAAGTCAAATAAACGTATTTTTTCGCTACTCATTAAGAACCTCTTCCAATTATAACATTCAATGATTTTGCAACTGCTTTTATGGAAAAGAATAAATTTCATTTGGATTAACGTACATTTCAAATAGAAATGATGACGACTTTCCCCCCTATACAAAGAGAACTCTTTACCGTTCGACACGAACAAATATAGAAGAACAATACACTTGAATAATGCCATGTTTACATAACATCTGCTTTGTTGTTGAAAACGTGTTTTAGAAATTAACCCACAGTTATTTTATAATTTATTTTTTATATATTTTTGTCCAAAATTGAAATTTATTACACAACACAAGTGATTCAACCAAAATCAACAAAATGAATCACAACCATTTTTTGGTGATTTTTACAAGCTTTTTCCCTTGGAATGCTAATTAAACGGGAACAAAAGAGGGGCAAAAATTAACGCTCTTGCATTTCCCGCGTTAGATCGTTCTAATTTCGAAAAATACAGTTTATGGCACGCATCACACATTGTCGCCACCACCACCACCACACCAACCAGATGCAATAAGAAAACAACACCGGCGGCAGTGCATCCTTTACGGCACTTCACGACGCAATCTGTCGATTGTTGAGTGCTCACTACCCTAGCGCCATTAACGACACCATCAGGCGAGCGGCCGATTGAACGCACATGTGCCACACTGCAACCCTAATTTCTAATTTTAATGATTGCACTCTTCCGCTTTCTTCATTGTTGTTGTGTGTGTAATTTCAGTTTTGTATGCATTTATCCCATCTCTCATTATTTCTCGATTTTGATTTATGGATTTTTTGTCTATTCATTTCAATGCCGCCTGTTTTTCGTTTGCTTTGTTTTGGTTTTTTGTGTTGTTGCTCTAATTCCTTGGAGTGCTAGAATGCATGTAAAGCAACCCTTTTCAAATTTCCTTTTTTGAAAAAAAAAAAAAAAAAAAATTGTATTTTTTATTAAAGTTCCTATCTCGAGCACTGCTGTCACTGATGGTGTTTTCGATTGTGGTACTTCAGCCGCGCAGTTGATGATTTTATTATTTGCGTGTGTGTTTGTATATTATTTTTAGTTGCTCTGGTGACTGGCTGGCGCCTCCGTTAGGTCAATTAATGGTTGATTTTTGTTTTGTGATTATTTTGTTGAAGAGGGTTCATACAAGTAAGCATGTTTTTGTTTGTGTTATAACGTGCTTTTATCTGGTCAATTGTAGCCATTTTGTAATATTCATAATCTCTACACGTCATTGGATTTTAGTCAAAAGTCAATTGCTCGGCTTTAGTTGAGGTATAATACGTATTTATATGATATAGCTAGGGAAGTTGGAAAATATTTGTATACGTTTTGAAAAAGTTATAGATTTGAGGTAATATATATTCATAGACATATGCCGTCTTATGATTAGTGATGTTACAATTAATATGTAACTTATGTATATCTAAATCGAAGGGTTTTATGTGGGTGTTGTTATCTCTCCGTACTAATTTTGTTAACGAGTTATTTCGATAACATCATCAATGGTGAACGCTACACGATTGGCGTCGAAATTATTTGATATGAACATTTCCTGAGGCTGCCATTTTGTTAATTAAACAAAATCCTTCGATCAGGCCCAGGATTATCTATTTAGAAAACTTTTTTTTTTTGTCCGATTGATTTTAGATGAATCTCCAACTACTTATGATTGTCACCGCAAGTACCTYTTTTTGGAACAGGGTCAACACAAACAACTATAACTTTGGAAATAATTTTTTTTTTTAAATTTCGTGACTTCAAGTCAACGCATTCTATAATAATGCCATATTACTACTTTTGTAAAATAACACGATTTAATACAAAAAAAAAAAAAAAAAAATACTGAAAATTGTCATTTTTTCGTACCTCTGACTACCCCTAACCTCTTAAAACGTCGCTAATTTTTTTGTTTCAAATAAGCCAAGCAGCCGGAATCGTAAAAAGTGCGTCCCATTTTTCTGAGGGCTGTCGAAATCAATGTTAATAAATGATATCAAAATCAGATCTATGTATCTACTGGTTGTAGAAAAAATGCCTAAAAAATAGGCCGTCATATGCGATGACGCCCTTAAAAGTGCAGCGTTTGCAGCATTTAGCTAGAGGTCGTTCAAATAGTGAAAACATATTTCAATTGTGGTTTATTTCACAATATTGATAATTATTGTATATACTTGTTTAAAATATATGTATGTATGTATGAAAGTATATTTTTCCAATGGTCTCTAAAGCTTTTCACATACAAATTAAAATCGTTTTAATTGTTTAACAAATCATTAGTCTAGTAATTGGAGGCAAATGCATTGACCAGCTATTCAATTACAATTGCAACGAAGTTAAATTGTTTATGCTACAGTTGCAAGCTTGAATGCAATTCAGTTTTCGACTTGTGTAGGCTATTATGAACATGGATTGCATGCATTTTCAGATATTGAAAATTAGCCCCGCATGCATTTGTTGAGCTAATCAGTGTGAGAAGCTTGAAACCTATACCTACTTATAAGCACTCGTATATATAGATTTGTATATAATTTACACATATGTATGTATATGTAGGTACATACGTACGAAATCGAACCCCGCAGTTTAGCACAGTTTTTCGAAAATTGACCGGAAATAATTAAAGTGGGCAAAAGGTTGCACTGCGAATTTGCATTTTACTTCACCCTTCCGACCGGAAGTTAATTGAACGGAAATTGCGAAAGTGCATAATAAAGCATTGTATGCATTAGTGTGTGCACTCATATACTTATGCATATATGTATGTATGTTTGTGTGTAATGTGCATTTAAATCGCTAAATGCATTGACGTGTATTTGCGCCTACTCACTCAAATGAGTGGAAGCTCAGTGAAGCGTAAAAAAGTGCGCCGATCAGACGATTATCAGTGCGATTACCAGCCATCAAGAAGCTATAGAAAACAGCTGGCACGGCACATTAAACGATGCATGCTTTGAGGGTTAAAGAAGAAACTGTTGCGCATGCGTGCTATGTGCGCATTAAATGCATTTCGGTTTTAATGTTAAGGTTTACTAATTGCGTAAGTGTGTACTTAGTAATGAAATGTTTTTTTTTTACATTAAACTTTTTTGCGTAAAATATTGCATTCAGCCGTTTGTTCGTTTATCTCATCTATTTGTTTTTGTAGTTAGTATTTTTAGATTTATTAAAATTTTTTTTCTGACACACAATACATTTTCCATTTGTTGCATTTCAATTCACATTTCGTTACTTCATACTCAGCGCTAATAGCTGTTGACTCGACCGCCTTTGAGCAAGCCACCCGCTCACTTACGTAGCGCCGCGATAGCCTGCTGCGCTATTGTTAGCCTCTACTCTAGTTGTTTGATGAGACAGTAGCGCATTTAGCGAGTGGTTTCATCAAATATTTATTAGAACAATTTTTTTTTTAAGTAAAATCATCTTAAGTTTGCATAAACCTATATATCAGAGAAAGACTAATAGCAGGAACAGTGAAGAACGCAGAATCGTGGGTGGTGTCAGCTGATTCGACCTATCTTATGAGCGCGCAATGTAAGTGCCCAGTGAAAAACGCTACTCCCTTYTCTCTTTGACGTCGRATGACGTGAGAATCTACAGCATTTTGGTTTTTGCCGTCTAAACGTGTCAGCTGATTGCTCTCTCACAACCCAGGGTTGCCAATATCTATATMCTGTAGTAATTATCAACTTTTATAATTCAATCTGTTCAATATGTTTGAAATTTTCTTAAAATAACTCAAAATTGGATTCGAATGATATTATTTATAAATATATATACTATTTTTAATAGTTTGTTTTCAGTTTTGATATTTTATATTATAAAAAATTGTAATTGGAAACATAGATGTGTACAAAACTATATATGCGAATTGAGCAATGGCAACATTGTGCAAAAAAACAGACAAAGATGACTGAATTCTGCGTTTTTGCCACGTTTTTCACTGCTCACACATTTTGCCGATGAGGAAGGAAAAGGAAGGAAGGCAGTAGCGTTCTTCACTGTTCCTGCTATAAATATATTTTTTAGTATTCGAAAATTATTTTTAACTTTTTCTATAAGATTTCTCCCATGGAACTGATGCAAAAATCTTACGTTAACTTTAATAAAAAAAAAATAAACTTTTCTTTCATTGTTCTTTGTAATTTAGTGTTTAGTATACACTTATCTTTCTGTAATACATAGTGCATTCCGCGATTTTTACAATGGGTGAAATTATTCAACAAAGAATTTCCATTAGTTTTTGTATGTGTCAAATTTCTGGTGCCAAAACGTTCAGAATGTTGGAGAAGGCCGTTGATGATAGTTGTTTGTCGCGTGGGTTTGTCCGGCTAAAAAAAACTGTCTGAATATAAGGGTGTGACATAAACAAGTATTTAAAGTGTATTCTTCATGCCAGAAAGTGGTACGCAGGACTACTATGTTTCTATTCAACTGATAAATTCGAGCCAATGTTCGCCAATAGTGAATGAATGATAATTATCCTACCTGCTGAGCCACCTTTTCTTTCTACAGTTTGTCAAAAAGTTACTAAAAATTATCAAATCCGTCTCAGAGGAATGATTTTGTGCATAGCTTAATTCAATAAGAATATTTTTAAACATTCAGCAGTTCATCATTATCTAACTTTAACTGGGTTCACAAAGTTTCTCTATCTACCGAAAGATGGCAGAATATTTTTGAAATTATCCGGTTTCGTAGGTATTATGTGGATATCTGATAAAATTTGTAAAAAATGATGGCTATTCTCAATAGGTGATCCTTTTCGAGGTTTCCTGCTTTTGTAAAGAATTCACACCGAAACTTCAAATTTAATGGGGAATGCCTATTTTCTTTCGAAAAAATATTTTTTGGCAGTTATTTTTTTGAAGAATATTTCTTTCAAATCTTAGTCGCAGCTCTCAGATTGTCTATCCGTTGAGTCCAATTTTCGATGACTCGTTCGAGCATTTCGAATGGTAATTGTCGAATGAAACACGTGATGTTTTGCTCCAATGTTTGAATCGAATTGGGATTGTCCACATAGACTTAAGACTTTACGCATTCCTACAGGAAAAGTATAACGGTGTATATCACATGATCATTGTGGCCAATTGAGCGCCTCAAAACGTAAAATTATCTGTGCACTGAAGTGTTCTCGCAATAAATTCATTGATTGCTGCGATATGTGAGAAGTAGTTGTCGAGATCACGAGCTTCAATTTCAGACATCAAATAGTCGGTTATCATGGCGCGGTAACCTCTCACGGCATCACTTCTGAAAAATTAGGGGCCGATGAATCCATCAGCCCACAACTCACACCAAACCGCTGTTATTTTCTGTATGAAAAGGCAGCTTTTGAATATCTTCAGGTTGCTTTTCGTCCCAAATGTGGCAATTTCGGACGTCTATTAGATTTGAATCTATTGTTTTTTCGATTCGACACTCTCAAAATTTTACCGAATTAAGTTGAGATTTCGTAAATTTAGTTATGAGTTCTTTCATCTAATAAATACATATTTAATAATAAAAACGTTTATTAAAGCATATTAAATTCTGAAAATTTACATTTTTTAAATATATTTATTAAATAAAATACGCTATAAAAATAATTAAAAAAAAAAAAAATTGGCTTGTGGTCTTAAGAAGTTACATGGGTTTACGGGTTTCAAAAAGTCGAACTTTTTTTATCCTGTTAAATTCTACAACACCTGTAGAATATTGTCCTAAATTTTGAGTTGATCAAAGTAATAGTTTCGGAGATACAAGCTTGAGAACTTCTGCGCTCGAGGCTAGCTATGCTAAGTGCACCGTCTTTAAACGCGTTTTTTTCGAAACTTTTTTTTTGAAGTCGGTTGGCAAGACTCTCGTGAACTACCCAACCGATTTGCATGAAATTTTACACAGAAGTTTGAGATCAAAATTCGAAGGATTTTTTTCTATTACAACTATTTGAAAAAAATTGTCGGGAAATTTTAAATTTTTTTGTAAAAATGATGGAATACAATTTTTAGTTTCTTTTTCGCCTTCGTCCAAACTCTAAGTTAAGGTTTTAATTAAAACACTTATTCTTTCTTCACTTTAGATGTTCATGTAAGTTAGCCTGCCAACGCGGGCGCATCTTTCTTCCGAGTAGTCACCGGAAAAATGGCGTCGCAATCGCCGAGTTAAAAATATTTTTTTTTTTTTACAAAAATTTCAAAACTTCTTTACTGATAGTTTGTGTTTGGCGACAATAAAAATTTGTAATGAAATACTTAATTTTTTATATCAGAAAATTTTATCAAGAAAGGCGTTTTTTACCTGAGGGAACCCATGTAACCCATTGAGGAGATCGTATTGAATAAACACCAAAAATGTTTCACAGACGTTATACCTTATAGCACATATTCAACATATTGTGATTAATATTAACTCTATATTATTTTATATTTATAAAAAACTTCACAAATGCATTTTATAAAACTCCAAACACTGTGCGGCGTGGAAATTTTGCAAAGACGCTGCGTTGTTTGCAATTAAATGCGTTCTTCCGTGTGAAAGCTGCTCATTGTTTTCATTTCGCTGCAATTACTGTTACAACAAATACAATACAAAATTTTCCTTTATTAATTGTATTATTGTTGCGATGTTCATGCTTTTCACTCAGTTTTTGTTTTCTTGCCGCCGGCTTAACTCTTTGCAAGTGCAGCCCGCTGAGGCGCGTGCGCACAGGTGAATTTTTTCCTCGTTTTAATTAATATTTTTGCCTTCTTTTTCATTTCGTTTTTCCCTTTATGCGCTTGATTGATGGCTGTCAGCAATTATTACGCATCAACTGACGCAACGATTTTGTTTTTGTGCTACAAGCTAACAGCGAACGGTGTTTTTACCACTCTTCTTAGTGCTGCAATGAATGAATGTTTTTAATTTTTTTTTTTTGTGCTTATCACTTTTTCTTTTTTGGCATGCCTCTCGCCGTGAGAGTAATGCCAGCGGCTGGATACCTTTTCCTTATGACATTATTGTCGCGCTGCACACATGTCAACGGCGCAATTGCCGCTTCGACGAATTGTCAAGCGTTTTATGTATTAAGCAGTGCGGATTATGTGAGGGCATATACATACATACAAACATAGATATATGATTGCAGCATGCATTACCTATTTTCACACACTCGTGTTTGTTTGTGTGTGTGTGTCGCATGTGAACTACTTTTCCGCTAATTCCATTTCACACTAAATAAAGCAAAGTAGTTGGGCCAATGCGATTTTTACGCGCATTAAATTGCATTGCTGCGTTCTCTATCGTTTTTGTTATTGTGTTTTTTTGCGATTTCGACATTTGAGCTCCCAATAAGTGCATTTAGCAAATTAAATCGTCCATAACTGCATTTCAATGATTTGTTACGTTCAACACATGCTACGTTTTCCGTTAATCGCATTTGACGATTTATCAAAAGGCTGCCTTTTATAGCATTTATCCTTTTTATACCTCTCCTATAAATATAATAATATACATACATATATACATTTAGCCACTGATATTTTTCCGTCAGTTCTCATTTATTACTCCGTTTGTCCAGCTTAGCAGCATTCTATGATGAAACCATATGTTTGATTTCTTTTATGTTGCCCTCGTTTTTCTATTCTAATCATCATCTCATCAAACTCTAGATTATCCCTTTCTTATGTGCACATTAACACATTAGCCATATGAGGTCCTTTCTCAAACTGCAACTGTTAAACTTCTTTTTGTTGTTTATTTCTTTCTTCTTTCTATACAATATCCACAAAGGGCTCCAGTGGTGTCTTTCATTACTTACAAAGCACCATTACCCACGAAAACAGTCATTAGGCCGCTGTTAGGCCATATGTTTCGATTTTTTCTCATAATTAATTCAATTACATTTTAATATTTTATAATTTAATATGTTGAAACAAAATTTGAAAACTAAATTAATATCTTTGTGCTGTAACTACAAGATGGGTTCCAAAGTAAACAGAACAAATGTTTTTTTCGGCAAAATCAATTTATTTTATTTAAAATAGTCTCCTTTTGATTCAATACAGCTTTTTGCAAGGTCTAAAAGCATGTGGAACTAGTGTTTCAGCTCGTTGGCCGGTATGGCCTCCAGTATGCCGGTGCAAACCTTTTTAATGGCCTCTACATCTGCGTAACACTTTCCTTTCATGGGCAAATACATTTTTGCGGAAAGAAGGAAGTCTCATGGTGCCATATCAGGTGAATACGGTGAATTAATAGTTAAAATATGATTTTTGGTCAAATAAACCTCTTTAATGATATCCTTCGAATGTTGGATTCTGAACAATTTTTGGTCATCATTGAATTTGTGCGGAACAAATCGTGCACACACCTTTCGTAAGCCCAAATCTTCGATCGAAATGCGATAAATCGATGTTTTGGAGATGTTCAATTCCATATCCATGAATTTCAAAGATGAGTTTGGCTGATTTTCGATGGAATTTCCGGTGATCACGGATTTTGATTGGCATGTTGATCGTCATTTATGTTCTCACGACAACTTTGAAACGTTGAAACCACTCGTGCACTCTGCTACGGGATAGGAAATCATCTCCATAAGCTTGTTTCATCAATTGAAACGTTTCGGTAAAAGTTTTAMCAATTTWAAAACAAAATTTAATGTTGGCTCTTTGTTCGAAGCTCATTTTCGCACCGATAACACAAACATACTGACAATTGAAACGCAATAACTTCAGCAGATTCTAACGCATAAGTCGACATATAGATGGCGCCACCAGGGAGCGCTAGTTTCAAAAAGTCCTGTTTACTTTTGCACGCACTGTATACAACCCGAAGGAAGCTTGCCAAATGTCGGAACCTCTAAAAATAAAAGGGCATTTTATACAGATGGTTTTCAAGAAGAAATAAAACGCATACAATTCAATATTGTGGCCAATAATTTTGCATTATTATATATATAGATACGTGTTTGCCATTATGTTTTAAAAACAATTTCGGGCAAATGACCCCCGCTGCCGGCTTGAAAAAATTCCAATGAAAGGCCTAATTTTGAACTCTATTTTGCAGTAATACATATGTCACCAACAACCCGCCGAGTATTCCCCAATAAAATGATCTAGCGAAGTTAATATTTCTTCCAATAAATTGATTGTTTCTTTGAATGTATAGCACATAGCGCCATTGTTGGATCCAGGGGTCTATAGCGTTGCCCATAAACTGTGACATTTTTGTAGAAATATGGACCAACCAAACAGTAACTTTTGGAGGACGTAACCTCACCCATAAACTGGAAGACAGTGCTGGAGAACATTAACTTGCGTCAGCCTACATGCCGTATAACGATGAGTTGGCGCCACCTCCGGATTTGATGCGGAGAGCTTTGGCATAGACCAGATGAAGAAAACCCAGCGTTATACTTGGCTCAGATGCCATTTCTAGGCATACAGTCTGAGGCAGATACAAACACGATAGGCTAGTAACTTTTTAATTTTATGTGTCTATCTGCAATAGGGGGAACTTCACCACTTTTGTGATTACTAGCAAGGCTAGTAATTTCGGAATGTTTTAAAGGATCATTCCTTCTCTCAACATAGACATATTAATCTCAGCTTTGACGTTTTGCACCCATAATGTAGAATTTATAGAAATTAGAGGAATACAAATTTACTGGAATTACAAATTTATACCTGTATTGCAGGAAGCTTCGTATAGCTCTTTCAAACGTTTGATGAGCTCGTCGAGGTCTTCAGCTCCGAATGTAGAACCACTCTTCAAAGCTTTTATCCTCTGAAAACTCAGAAAGGTAGGGGAAACACCTTTGATTGATATTGTATCTAATGGAGATTACAATTTTCAACAAAACTAGTCGATCGTACCGAATCGGCTAAAGACAATTGTGTGCCGTATAAACTTGACTGGCTACAAGTCCGAGCTTAAAGCGATAGCCTTCTGCGTAAGTGTAGAGGGCCGTCATGAATTCGCACGGCTTAGGCGCATTTTTGCGGAAAAATCTTATCTAGTATCTAAGATGTGCTGATGGTGAAAGAACCGTGAGTAGTGAGATGTCAAAGAAGTTATTCCTGGATGCGCTCTTTCCGTTAAACCATTAGGCTGAAGAAGTACTTGAAAACCACATGTCTAAAATAAAACCGCAAAGTTAGGTTCAACATAATTTAAATAGTATTAATTAGTTGATAACATAAAGAGCTGCACCATAATTCCCTTAAAAACTTGACATTCGTTGGCGGTTAAAAAATTTCGAATTTTAAAATTATTATATAACTAAGTTGGTTTTAAAAGATTTTCGACTGATCCAATTGCAATTGTGTAAATAACAATATTTTTTAGAAAATTTTAGTTTCATTAATTCTACAATACCCAACTACTTGAAAATTCGAACGAATGCGGCGTGTATATGTATAACAAATGCAGGTGTTTGTGAATTCATATCTTGTAAAAAACTTACAGAAAATGCAATTTCATAATTATCTACTGAATATACCATATCTGTATGTATTTTGTGTGTTTATTACAACACTGAAAACATAATTTTTACGATTTACCACCGTCAGTCTGACAAAGCTGACCCACTAATTCGGGCATCTTTTGTTATATTTTTTCCATGTCTACCGCCGACAAAACCTAAAAACCAATGTTCGGTGTCTATTTACGAAATCCTAGAAAAAGTAGTCACAATGTCTTTCGATGCCCTCGTCATCATTGTGTCATTTCGTGCAAGCCAACTAACGTATTTTCCACTGTTTTTTAATTTTTAGACAGTTTTTCCATCTAATGGCAATAAAAGTACTCAAATTTGCAATTTGAAGCCGATGTCATGCAGACAAATGTATCAGAGTTCTGAAGTTATGGGTCTTGTTTGTTCATAGGTATATTATTACGTACACACAAATGATCATACATATGTGCAATAAAGCTTAGAGGAGGCACAAACGCCAAAAAGTTCATTTGGCTTTTAGATATTTTCTGAACAAAAAACTTCCAAACCAGAAATCTTTCGATATAAATATTTAAATGTAATAAAGAAGGTTCTTCATACACCAACCATTTACTGAATTTCTTTTTAGGGATACCTACATATAACTAGAAAAAAATACTAAAGTTTTTTTTGAATTTTTCTAATTTTTTTTCGCAGTAAACATGTGATTTGTTTTCAATATTAGATATGAAAAATGTGATCTGTAAATTGATTTTCTCTAAAAATAATTGTAATAATATAATTTAACATTTATTTCATTTTGTTCTCTAAAAAATTCACAATCGATAAGAAAAACAAAATTAAATTTTGAAAATATGAACGAGACATTATAAAGCAAAACTTCGCAACCCTCTTTCTGCAGTGCTCATTCATTTTGACTATTTTGTCTAGAGTCATTGACATCTTTAAGCTTTTGAGGGCTTCAGCCTTTTTATAGACTTTAAATGCTTAGCATTTTGTTTTATTACTTTGTTGTTTTATGACTTGCTAAATGAAAAATAATAGTTATACACATTTCGTTTATCTTTGTCTTTCTTTTTTTCATATTTTTTCATCTTTCACAGTCTCAGCCACAAGATTTGATTTGAGTTGTGACTGCTTTTCATTAGCCATATTTTATTTTGGAACATCCATTGCCCCACAACTCAACATAATTCGCCGTTATTACATATATTGTATCTACATATATACAAATATATGCTTTGGATACTGTAGCCGCACTTTGCCAACGATGCCACAGAGCTAACAAGTGACAGCCATTAGTTCATTGTTTCCAACACGAGAATTTAATTTGAAAGCAAAAAAGAGCAACAATTAGCACACAAATTAATAAAAGTGCAAAATATTGTAGAAGTTTCCTGTAGCTTAGAGCGATTCTCGGTCGTTGAGTCATAAGATCATTGATTGTTGGCAAAATCTTCACCCGAGGCACCCAACAGATTTCGATTACTAAGCGAAAGCATATTTCACGATCTAATTAGCTCTTTCAGCTGAATTATATGACAATGACGTACGTGAATTGCAAAATGATGAATGAGTTGAAATTTTAGTCGGTGCTTATGCCACACAAACGCTTGGCCGAAATTAATGATGTGGCCTTAAGTGCTGACTTAAAGTATCTGCAAGCTACTAAACCTCTACATTAACAAATTCATTTATTTAAGTATTCAGCAAACAGTTTTTATTTAGACTCTGTGTCTTTTTGTTACATCTCTGTGTTAGACGTTTTCGCTAGTTTCTTACATTTTGCATTTTATGTGACGTAATTGAGCTTCTGGTCGTCGTGTAGAATCCACATTTTAATGCTTGATTGCGCAAACATGACTATTTTGTTGCAATTTTACGTAACGTTCAGTTCGTCATTGTTGTCGGGTCAGCGCGTAATCACTAGAGTGTTACAGTCTGTCGTTGAGCACTAACTTATTCGGAAGCAATATGTCATGCTCAAGGATGCATGCATTTATGGGATTGTCAATTGTAGGTGGGTCAACTTTATATATACATGTATATATTTGATATAATATTATTTTTTGTTGTGAAAAATAAAAACATTTTTGAATTTACCTCGGCTTGTACTACAACGTGCTTGGTTGGTCGAGAATGACTGAAGAAAGTATGTACTCATAATCTGTTGTGCTTAATTCCGTATTAGTCGTACATGTTAAACTGAACGTCAACAAAACAACATTCAAAAAATTTCTGGATTCTGCAGATTTTATGTTTCATACGCCCTCATTTATTCAAGGCATTAACACGCACGGTAGAATATTCCCTCCTAGTCCTATGAAAAATGAAGCTCTTCACAGACAATGCTAAACCATTTTGTAACCATCAATGCTTGTCTCCCATACATACATACAAGATGTACTCTGATCTAACATGAAATATTTTTAGAGATGTTAACTTGAGGAAAACCCCTTATTTTTCATCCAAAGGTTACAGGGGAACGGTAAAGTTTATTTTTTTATTTTCATTTTAAAGTTCCTTATCCTCCTTTCGCACGTTATTATATCAACACCACCGAATATACGAATGTTACACCGCTGTGAATACTTATTTCCAGAAAAAATATGTTGACTTCATTTCCGCATACGAGATTTGTTCAAAAATGTATCGTGAGTTTTGTATTTCTTAAGAACAGTCCAGCGTAAAAGCCTGTGGGGAGTGGTTCACTTTCTCACTTTAGCTCGCCGTCAAACCGATGTTCTTTGGCGAGCCAAAGGATATTTGATCTAAGACGGGAAGTCGTGAGCTGCTTGAGCCATATGTAAAATAATCGTTTATGACCACTCCAAAGTGAATGGCGCTTAGAGACTTTTTGCGACAAAATTTATGTACTGTTTTTGGCCAAATATACGCCAACGTGCTTAAGTAAGCACAAATCCGACCAATTCTGATAGATTGCTTCGCTCAAATTACCAGTAATATTCTTTAATGGTCGTCCGACCCTGATTCAAGACCTCATGATGTACGAAACCTCTGCAAACTGAGTAAAACTTTGACAGTCTTGGCTCAGAAGACAACTTCCATTGGGATGATTGTTAATTCGGTTTCCAAGCCATAACCCATGATTCGTTACCAGTCATAATCCTGGGGCGTCGCGGACTGCGTTCATCCTGAGTAATGTCAATGTTACGCTGTTTTTGGTACCATTGGTTGAAAGTGAATGACACGAGGCAATCGATATGTTTAACTCTTCAGCAATTTCTCTAATGCTAATTCAACGATTGGCTAATACCATTTTCCTCACTTAATTAATGTTTTTGTCTTGTCTTGACGTATGCGGACGTCTCTCACGCTCTTTGTCGTTCACATCTTCTCCCTGAGAGCAATTTGTACCACCGATACCGACCGTTGTTTTTGCCTGCAACAATCAACATTCCTCGTATATCTCACTTTAGCGACCCATTACTGATCTACCACGAAAAAAAAAAATTTTCATAATACAATTAATTATGTGTGAAGTATGTATGTGGGTATACACATAATAAGAAAGATATAAATTGTGTCTATAATTGTATTATGTTGGGGGTGTTAATGGTAATCTAAAGTTAGGTGTGGCGCATTACCAATTAGGCAACGTAGAACCAGCGGCCGTGAGAAATGCAACCTGTTATATGACGTAGATGACAATACTTAATTGATTTGACAGTTAAAGGTTTGGATATCCAGAAACTAGGTTTTTAAGAACTTCAAATTTTTAAATATGTTTATGAGACTGGAAAATACACTTTATCAGAAGCGAAACTGAACATTGTTTTAAATAATTTTGTCAAGGTTATGGATAAAATGGTAGCTACTTTGCTCCCATAAGATTTGCCTTAAGTAGTTGCTTTGAATTTTACTAAAAAATAAAATGGTAGTGTAGTATTGTTTACCAGACTAAATTAGATGTTAGAGAGCTTGGAGAGCTCAATAAGCCGTAAGACATTAAAAATATGAGGTGTGTTCAAAAAGTATCGCAAATTTTGAATTTTCGCGGGTTACGTATATTCGAAGTTTTTGTGGCGTTATGTTGGTACTCATGTCTCTCACTTATGCCGACAAGCTCGGCCATTTTGAATGTTCATTTAATTGTTGACAGCTGCTTTGCTTGCACGTGTTTTGGATCGTCTTCGATTAAAAAAAAAAAAATGGATCAAAGAAACTGTATCAAATTTTGTGTGAAAAACGAAATTAAGTACGCGGATGCATTCCGAATGATGTTGACTGTGGCATACGGAGAAACTACCTTGGACCGAAGCAACGTTTATCGGTGGTAGAAAATGTTCTCAGAAGGCCGAGAAGATGTGACAAAAATTGGCTTTTGCATCACGATAACGTCCCTGCTCACACATCGTTGCTTGTGCGCGACTTTTTGGCCAAAAACAACACACTAATGATGCCGCAGCCACCGTATTCCCCAGATCTGGCCCCCTGTGACTTTTTCTTGTTCYSHAAACTGAAGAGGCCCATGAAAGGACGACGTTACGCTTCTCTTGACGAGATAAAGACGGCATCGAAGAAGGAGCTGAAGAAGATAAAAAAAAAATGATTTTTTCAAATGTTTCGAAGATTGGAAAAACCGTTGGCACAAGTGTATAATATCTCATGGGGATTACTTTGAAGGGAACAAAATAGATATTCATGAATAAATAAATAATTTTTGAAAAAACACAAAATTCGCAATACTTTTTGAACACTCCTCGTGAACATACACTGTGATAATTTTTATAATAAAACTATATTTATGAATTCTAAATATTTATTCAATTTCTTCACGACCAATGCTCGACGCTAGTAAATTACTATGAAGTGACAGAATTATTGATCACATTTAATTGGATAATTAAAAATTGCACAAGTGCATAACATTTAGACAATCCCACATTCAATCATATGCTGATAATAAAACTGTCGTGAATTTGCAGTAATTCTGTGTTGGTAATAAAACCATTTTTATATACCATATATAGTGCATCACACAATGCAGACGTAATATATACAATATGAGGTCTCTAAAAGTGGGCAGAAATATTTTAAACCTAAATGGGGACATCAATTTAGTAAAATACAAAATTTCAGTTATCTGTAGAGCTTAGTCCCGAAGGTTAAACAGGCAAGGTGATCAGCTCAGCTTTCACATTACTCTCACTACATACGATTATTTTTATAAATATGGTAAAGATGTTAACTTCGAATATGCACACATTGATTTTCCAATTAAAAAATGTAGTATTTTGTGTTAATCATAGAACGACGCGAACATTAACCCCTGTGGTTGTTTATTATAAAATGTTTAATCTGATGAGACTGAAATTCACCTTTTAAGCTTTTAAGTGCCACCTTAATGGGAGTGCTTATACATATACATATATTATATTTAAAAGTAATTAAAATTCTAAGCTCGCGAAATGTATGTATAAAAAAGTCACGCATTTCAATAATTAAACATTAGGAATCATACCCTGTAGAAAATGCAATTGCTTACGAATTACTCTATAACTAGTGTGAACCAGAGGGATTTTTATTAACTGATTGAGTAGATTGTATTCGGAGTATTCAGTTTTTCCAACAAAAATTCCTTAATCTGAGAAGTGTTACATTGCACCGATCGACACGATTTTTGGATCTGACTTCTGAATGTTTAATTTCAATTCCTCATACACTAAAGTTATGCGAATATTTGTTTCGAGGTTCTTTTATATTCGCCCGCAGAATGGGGCTGACAGATCGCGATGACTGCAAGAATTTCTTAGAGCAGAGCACCAGGTAAATAATGGAGCATCTCTTGTGCACTTAACCCGCATTGGCAAGACTATGCTGTAAGCATCAGGGGTCTCCACGGTTTAATACACTGGAGCAGGTGTCGATGTGATGCCGCAGAAACTGTTAAAATTCGCGTCAAGCGCAGACATCCTAAAAGATGACTACTTCTCTTTAACTATGGACTGAACTCCATCTGGTATCGTAAAGGACCAAAACTGGCCTTTTGTGTTTCTCATTCATTGGACTTGTTTTATAAAGTTATATGTATTTCAAGATATGTTATATGAGTTCAAGATATACATTTCCTACTTTGACTAATAAAGTAGGGAACTGGAATGCTGGTGTAAACCTGATGGTGCTCTCATTCGATTGATAAAAGCAAACTAGTATATTTCCGTACCAATTTAATATTTCCTACAGGGCTAGCATATCTAAGAAAAATATTGAATAAAAAATAGTAATCGCAAATTATTAAAAAATCATGGTTGATTAATAGAAATACTGAGGTGAGTTGAGTTGCATTCCAATAGCTTCCATTAGCATATTTAAGATTGTGCGCACTCGCCAACACACATTCACACAATATATAAACAGATTGGTAGTTCATCAAACCATGAAACTGTCGAGTCGAGACAATTACTATTTTGATTAAATTATTATTTATTTATTCGTACATCGAGCATATTTGTTGAGGTGGAACTGACGACACCCATGTGCCTAGCCATGCGAGACAGGCAATATACGGGTGAATGAGACAAGAAATCACAAACCAATTTATATGTGCCCACCCACTAATTGTTTGCATTGACAATTAAAAATCATGTTTCATAATTTGAGTTATCTAACAAAAACAAAAATAGCAATAACACTTGAGCGATTTATGGAAGTGGGTCAAAAATACAAGATTTGTGTGGCATAAAAACGTACTTTGTAATATTATACATATCTACGAATGTGGTATGTTTAAAAAAAATGCTTGTTTACTATCTCAGCGTTTGGAAGAAAGCTGAACAACAACTGTCAGCAACATGTGCGTATCGGTGTTGAAAAAATGTGCGAAAAATGTTGAGATTTCATTTACATTTTATTCAATGACCTAAAAATGTGATTGATTGGTTTTTGTTTTTGACTTTGCTGTTTGCCTTTAGAGTGTGCCGGGTAGGCGCTTTTGACTATTCTTTGATTACACTGTTCGTAAATTATATATTAATTAAATGCCGAAGCTAACTTTAAGGTTTTTATGAACTTCATTGCTTAGTAATTTAATGCGAAGATTTTATCGATAATAACAACCACAATCATAAACTACATTCAGGTTTTTCCAGCAAAGCAGTTTTCACCTCTTCCCAATCGTTAGTCACTGGTCTCTCGAAAGCAGTAAAACGTTTCAGATAGCCAAAGGTGTTAATTGAGACGTCTTAGCATAAATCAGAGACATTAGGATTACTATATCTGATCGACGATAACTCTTCCATTCCCACTGAGATGCCTACTTTCAAAACCACAAATTTTTAAATTTTAAATTACCATTTCTACGATATTCCTAACCTCTTTTCTACTTCTTCAACATTTCAATAGATTTTAAGATTATTGAATACCTAAAGCAAGTCTTGACATTAGCATATTCTAGACCTTCTTTGATCTAGATAAAATTCACAGTTAACTTTTTCAGGATTTTGGGGAACTTAAATAATTTCGATATTATACACATTCAGAACGTTTTGACGACGTTTAAAATATTCATCTCTGCTAAAAAATAGAATTCAATCGAAAACTTTTTCGCGAGTCTTCTTCTTCTTTACTGGCGTAGAGACCGCTTACGCGCTTATAGCCGAGTTGACAAGAGCACGCCAGTCGTTTCTTCTTTTCGCAAGGTGGCGCCAATGGGATATTCCAAGCGAAGCCAGGTCCTTCTTCACCTGATCTTTCCAATGAAGTGAAGCTTTTCCTCTTCTTTTGCTTCCCCCGGCGGGTACTGCGTCGAATACTTTCAGAGCAGTGTTTTTTTTCACCGAACTTTTATCTCGAAAACTCGTTACGTCGACTCATCAGATGTTGTCATCGTCCATGTCTCTGCACCATATAGCAGGATGGGAATAATGAGCGACTCACAGAGTTTTGTTTTTGTTCGTCGAGAGACGACTTTATTTCTCAATTGACTACTCAGTCCGAAGTACCACCTGTTTGCAAGAGTTATTCTGGATTTCGAGGCTGACGTTGTTTTAAGTGTTGATGCTGGTTCCAAGATAGACGAAATTATCTACGACTTCGAAATTATAACTATCAACAGTGTTGAGGGTGCCTAGTCGAGAGTGCGACGACTGTTTGTTTGATGACAGGAGATATTTCGTCTTGCCCTCATTCACCGCTAGACCCATGTGCTTCGCTGCCTTATCCATCATGGAGAAAGCAGAACTAACGTCTCGTTGTTGAGGACAATGTCGTCAATATCATCGGTTTTACGTCAACAGCTGTACACTGTTATAGAAGATTGTACCTGCTCGATTAAGTTCTGCAGCTCGAGTTATTCCTTCCAAAAATATATTGAAGAAGTTACTCGCTGATCCGAGTCGATGTTAAGACTTCGGAGCGTACACACTGGGGACGTGTCTTCTGTCCATCACAACATGATCGATCTGATTGGTGACTTTTCGGTTCGGAGACCACCAGTTAGCCCGATGAATTTTTCTATGCTGGAATCTGGTATTACAGATAACCATATTTCGGACCCCGGCGAAGACGATCCGCCTCAACCCATTTGGGGATGTTTCCGCGGTTATTTCTTACAACTTTCGACTGAAACAACTACATTTGTAACACTCAAAACATCGATTTCATGGGTCATCCGCCGTATCGTCCTGACTTACCATCAAATGTCTTTATTTTTGACTTCGGCACCTGAAGAGGTGATGATGTACATCAATCAGAGTGACAAAAGAGCGTCGACAATTCGATGATATGTAAAAAAAAAAAAATAAAGAGCTTTTCAGGTTTTTGTTGTCTAATTTCGAAATATAAAAGGTAACCTCCGTATTTAGAGTAATGCATTCTCAAGGAATGCATCTATATTTTTAATCGTATTACAAATGTATTTTTAAAACTTGTATTCTTTCCAACTCTCATTATAAAATAGCTGAAATCAGTTCTTACTCTACCATAGCAAAACTCCTCCCAACACTTCCGACGCTTCTGTTGGTCCTATACTGTATATATCGCTCAGATTGAAAGCTCTATGAAATTTGGCAACAGTATTTTCTTTTGCTTGTTTTCATTCACAACATAAAATTTAAAAATTCGCGTTTTCTTGCTTCTACATATGTATATATTGTATATCTTTTCTTCAATGTTTCGACGAACATACTCGTATTTGCTGTCTAACATATTTTATTTAAATTTTGCTAGCATTGAAATTCATTAGTATACCACACTATAAATTAAAAATAAATACTGTTATTTTTTCCACTAAACCAACACGACTTACAAGTAATTCGGATAATTTATTGCCTACATTTATTCGTCGGCATTTGTTTGCGCACAACTGGCTCCTCTGCTTTACAAGGTTCTTAAATGTTGGAGGTGTTGTTGTTGAACACTCAAACAGTTCGTTCTGTCCGAATCGCCCATTACAAGCAATCCCAGCGACATGATTTGCATTCACAATGATTTCGGTGAGCACCCATGAAATTGTGTCTATGTAATAGATTTCTAATGCAATTGAATTTATTTTAATTTAAATCCTTTAAGTGGCATAATGTTTGCTCTTACAAGTGTGGAGTGGAAAATGGTAAAATAAAATTAAATGAAAATTAAGAAAAAAGTTCCATAAAAGCTAAGCAATTAATATTCTCAACAATGCACAGGCATTTCTGAAACTATTTACTGCAATGCATTCCCATATTTTGAGTTGTCTAGCCTGCGGGTCGACGAAGAATTTACATGCAACTCAGAATGAACTGCTCAGCTGAGAAACTATTATTTCATTTACCATACTTACCAATGTATTTAAATGGGAAATTTCAAATATAGAGTTTATAATTTATTTCTTTAGGTATTTCAAATTTAGCATCGTCAATTAGGCGATGTTCTTATAATAAGAAACTTAAACCAATATAGTTAATTATTCATCAATATTTATTTTGTCGTCCACTGAGTGGCAATTTTGAGTTTGAGGAGAAGAAAAAATCATACAACGCCAAACCTGATGAATATCAAAGCAATTTTGAACCAAAGAGACCTGTTTACCATACTCTGTTTGAAAAAAATTCAGCTCTATGGAGACGAGTTGAGCATAAACGCGATTCATACGCAAAATATCCATCAAAATCTTTCAAATACACCCGAGAGAGATATGGAGCTCTCTTGCACTTGGCTTAAGATTTTCAAACATCTCATTCTTCACTTTTTTTTTTTAATATTTTCAGCAACAGAATAAACTCGTAGACAGATCGCGCTCATATTGTTTGTCAAAAAAGTCTTGCGGTATTTTCGCTAGTTGGCGCTGAGAGCGCGTAGTTCTAGTTTTATTCGTCGCATGGGATCATGCTATACCTTTTTGGAAAGCTCATTTCACACGCTAACACGTGTTTGATTGATTGTCGTTTTCTTTTAAGCCGTTCGTGAGTTATAGCGTCGCAAACATGGAGCAAAATAAAGAGAAAATACAGCATATTTTACAGTACTACTACGATAAAGGCAAAAATGCATCTCAAGCCGCCAATAAAATTTGTGCAGTTTATGGACCCGATAACGATGGTTTCAACGTTTTGTCCTTGGTAGAGGTGGTCGAAGATGCGCCACGCATCCGGAAGGCCTGTCGTCGAAAATTGCAATAAAATCGCTGAATTGGTCGAAAGAGACCGGAATAGAGCAGCCGTAGCATCGGTTAAGAGCTGGGTATGAGTCATCAAAAAAAATTTTATGAACAATTGAAAATTCAATAAAAAAAATACCGCAAAACTTTTTTGACAAACTGGCATGGTAATGGTAATTAAGGACAGTCCTACCAACTTAGAACAATACCTTTTTTAAAATATCATTTAGCCGGGAAACCTAGTTACAATTTTTCTTTACTTACCTTTTTCTTTAATTTTTATTAATTTGCCCTCAGACAAAACTAAATCAAGCAATCAGCAGATTGAACGTCTGTTTCCGGGTCGTAAGCATATACCCAAGACTCATCGCCAGTAAGATTACGTTTTATAAGATTCTGGTTATCGGAAAGTATTGTTACATATAAACGAAAACTTAAAAAATGGTTTTCACTGATCCTTTCGATATTCCAATGATGTGAATAAGATCTCTGACTGTTAATCGTCGATTCTCAAGCACCAATTCCTTTATTTTTGATCGTCAAAAAGACAAACACTTATGATTATTTTGCTGTGACATTTGGCACAGAAATCACCGAGAGCCATACCAACCCAGAAAATAATTGTTGGACAAATGGGGTTTCATGCGGAATTTAAATTAAAAAGTCTTGTCATTTTTTGTTCACAGTTGTACCATTGGTTGGAATATAAATAACGTTGACCACGTCAGCGTTGATAATTCGGAATATATTACGACTTGGCACATTTTACGTGGAGATCTTGAATTGAAAGGGTACAAAATATAGCTTGTGCAAGAAGTGAAGCTGCTCGACTTTTTCAAGCGCAATCGCTTTGCTCTAAGGGTTGTTGAAAAATTTCAATTAAATATGACGCTTTCGAACCAAGTTTTGTTCAGCGATGAGGCGAATTTCTGGCCCCTTGGATATATAAACAAGCAAAAATGTCGCAATTTGGACAAAGAGCAATCTGAAGAGATGCAAGTGCTACCATTTCATCCTCAGTGCAACGATTTGCTGTGGTTTGTGAACCAATAGAATCATCGGTGCATGTCTCCTCAAAAATGATGCCGATGAGAACGTAACGTGAATGGCGACCATTATCGCGCCAGGACTATTCAAAACCCATTTATTATCCCACTAGGTAACGTAGTTTGTATGCTTCCATAATTGCTGATAAATATGTAAGCCGTTCTTGAGCGTATAATTGTGATATATATAATCTTCTAATAAGTTTTCTTCGATCAACATTTTTTAGTGTGTTTGGTCTAAGTGATTGTATCAGTATCTGAAGAACGTTTGAACTTAACTAACTGAAATCTAGCACATTCATTACATTATTCGCCATAAAGCTTTCTGAAGTATATAGGCTTTTTGTGCGACCTCGCATTCTCCCAAAACCTCGGATTTTATTATTTATTTTTTGCGAAACAATTGCTGGCGAAAGTACTTCGCACACAGGACCGATAAATCCGACTGCTAAGTCTCTCATAATAATTCTATAGTCGCCATGCATATATACGTCTGTGGAATATCGGATTATCGGACCATATATACGAGTATTAGCTTTGGTAACAATTATAATATATCACCATCTAGCGAACTATTTAAAATCTGAGAAATGGGAGGAAACATTAGCTTTTTTATAACTATTAGTCTTCAATGCTCCATTTCATCTCTTCTTGTTTTAAAGCTTTTATTCATGTTAAATCGGTTTTATAAGTAAAATTATTATAGCTTAATTAAACCTTCTGTTATGTTGAAAAAGTATGTACATGTGATGATAAGGTCACATAATCATCTAGTCAGTGTTTTTCAAGTGAACTATACCTATAAAAACCTTATGATTTTAATTTTCCTCCAATATTTCTTAATTTTACTGACTACAAATTCAGTTTTATTTTAACATTTCATGGTTTTACTGATTGTAATTTTATTTTCTTCTTACATCTTTTTATTTTAAATGAAGATAACTGACTATATACTTGCTTAATTTATTGCGTATGTTCAAGGTAATATGAGGTAGTAAGCCAATATTTTTGAGAAAAAGCCTACGTTATATGTTTTTGAAGCGTTCCATTTGGGGTAGATTTATGTCCACAAAACGTAGGCATTTAGCGCTGAGACAACATCCATTATATTCGAGAAAACAGCTATAGGCCAACGATTAGTTTGTCTATTTCATGTATATATTTCTACCAATTGGTCAATTGCGTCTATTCCAGATTTCGTCGTATTATCAAAACCTATTATATCCGACAACTTCTTAGCATAGTCTCAAAATTTTTTTTCTTATGATGCCAAGTGCTCAATACAGTTTTTAGAAATGTATTGGACAGTGGTGTCATATCCACCCAAGAAGAGATCACTGCTTAATACTGGTAATCATTTTAACTCCTGCTTAGTGCCACAAACCGGCGAAAAGCGCTCATCACTTCTCACAGTGAGTGTCAAATCTCGAGTTGCAAAAAATTCGTCATTATATTCCGTCCTTCATACCCATACTTACTAGATTTAATAATACCGGTTGGCCTTGGTTTCGCTCCTGTTGAGCAGCTGGTAAATTTGTTCCCAAATATTTATATTTGAAAATTTGGAAAAAAATTGTACGCATATTCGCAGCTTATCATGCCATTATGCCGTATTTACTTGGCATGTAAACTAAAAATGGGAATCTGCCTCTAAATTGAATTAAATGCAAATCGACTGTTACGTTTTCATACAGTACAAACAGTAGCGGTAAGTTAGTTACCTATTTCTGGAGGAAGTTTATCACACACTCTCTGAGCTCTGCGATATTATCGAACCACAGCACACGACTTATTTCCAAAAAGCTTATAAGTAACATTACAGCTACAAATATTGAACGATCATGAACTTCATGGCAAAGACTGCGGAGACTTTCTCCATGCGATCGATATACGCATGCAATTTTGTATTTAATTTATGTAGTTTCTAAATTATATATTTTAACAGTACATATTAATGTACCATTTGAAGTACCACCTAAGATGAATATGCCCAAATACCCAAATGACCTATTTCTGTTAAATTTTTTTGGCGCCCTTTTTTTATTTGCGGAGTAATACGCAGGTCAAATAATTTTGTTATATTTGATTTTCATTGAACTATATAGGATATGGTATTGTAACCTCTGCTTTGATTCGGCTACATTTCTTTGTAAAATAATAAAAAATATTTTCACTTTTTCGAAGTGATTTCTCTCAATACAGAAATTCGTAAAAGAAAATCTCAAAATTCTTTGTCTTTTATGAAATAGAAGAAAAAATAACATTAAATTAACCAAGCCTTATAATTCAATATTATACGGCTAAAAATCACTGACCACCATTAAATCACAGCTTCCAAATATTTATTATTCATAAATTCTTTATCTGTCTTTTGGTTGACAATAAAAGCTATAATAAATCAGTTTTATTGGATTTGCGTAATCTCAAGGGCAAACACAAATTTCGTTAGAATTTTTTTCCTGACTTTTGTCTAACTTATCAGCGGCCACATCTCGTGATTGTATTTCACATTAAATGTATGTATGTATGTATCTATATTTGTAACTTCATATAAGTCCATTGTGTTTTGGATAAAGGCGGGTCACCACGCAAATAATCAGTATGTTACACATGTCCACTGCTTATTAAAAAGTGCTCAGTTTTCGACTGCACACTCACTGCATGTGCACAGCAAGCGCATATGTATTATCACTTTTTTATGACATTTCAGTCAATAAAAAATTGATCTCTTCACAATACGCGCATGTAACTGTCACAAAACTGTAACTATAATTCAATCTCGATATTGTCAGAACAATTACAAACAAATGTTGCTTGAACTGAGCATGTATCTCTTAGACAAAACAACAATGGGCCTGCAATCAGTGAGGGTATTGCATGGGGGTTGGAATGCTGCAGTCAAACAGTGAACGCCTCGGTAAATGCAACGCAGCATGTGGCAAATGTTGCAACACTGGTACAGTAGTAGCATAGATGTCACATTTCAATAAATCAGTTCATGGGTAGTTATCACGCGTCCCACGACAGAAGTGTTGTGTGTGTTGTAGCCAAAGGTGGAAAGGTTGCACCACATGTAAAGATGATGATAATAACGGGCGCCAAGACCTGCTGTGAGGCCAGCCTCTGTGTTCAGCATTTTTTGTTTGCATCCAAATTGATTGCAAAAAATCACAAATGCAGCTGAAAAGCATCGATGATTTGAGTCGTTAACGCCGTTATTATTTATGCAGATCGAAAATTTAGCAGCAAAATAGGCGCTAAACCGAGCAACCACCTTAAGTGCGGTCACGAGTGTCCAGAAACACCCAAAAAATTAATGTTAAAGAGAGGCATTAATGTTAGAGAGAGAAGCAATGTAATTGAAACAAGTAAGGAAGGGCTAAGTTCGGGTGTCACCGAACATTTTATACTCTTGCATGATAAAATGATAATCGAGATTTCAGACAAAGCCTGGATGCAGCTTCCTTCTGACATTTCTTCCGTAAAATTTAGTGTTTCTAACGTTTTTTTGTTAGTCGGTTAACGCACTTTTAGTGATTTTCAACATAACCTTTGTATGGGAGGTGGGCATGATTATTATTCGATTTCTTCCATTTTTGAACTGTATATGGAAATGCCTAGAAGAAACGACTCTATACAGTTTGTTTGGCATAGCTATAGTAGTTAAGTAGTAGGGGGCGGGGCCACGCCCACTTTTCCAAAGAAATTACGTCCAAATATGCCCCTCCCTAATGCGATCCTTTGTGCCAAATTTTATTTTAATATCTTTATTTATGGCTTAGTTATGACACTTTCTAGGTTTTCGGTTTCCGCCATTTTGTGGGCGTGGCAGTGGACCGATTTTGCCCATCTTCGAACTTAACCTTCTTATGGAGCCAAGAAATACGTGTACCAAGTTTCATCATGATATCTCAATTTTTACTCAAGTTACAGCTGGCACGGAYGGACGGACAGACAGACATCCGGATTTCAACTCTACTCGTCACCCTGATCACTTTGGTATGTATAACCCTATAAGGGGACTAGGGGATTTAGGACTTACAAACAACCGTTATGTGAACAAAACTATAATACTCTCTTTAGCAACTTTGTTGCGAGAGTATAAAAATGGTAGTGAAATATAAAGACAAACATGTGATATATCTGAACCGCCGAACAGCTGTGCCATTAATTTTGTCGCTGTCCCGCTGTTATTGCTGTAGTTGTCGCCTGTCAATGGCCGGCAAGCGACTTGTAACACACCGGCGTTCACTTGCCGCCTGCTTTTCATTCTAATTTCGTCTACTATAAGCTGGCGCTGTATTATTCTCTTGTTATAGTAGTTACTACACATGCGTGCGATTCCATACACACACACATTCTCTTTACAACCATTACCCCGTCTGTCTGCACGACTTTGATTGACGGCTGACATGATCATCACCACGACCATGACCATCACAGACAGACGGACAGACAGACGGACAGACAGATAGATAGCCCGTTAGCTATTTGCTGCAGCCTTTCGGTGAGACGGGTGTTTGGTGGCAGCGCGCTTGTGCGCATGCGTGACGTTTTACAAGCGCAAAGTGTCAGCGTTTCCACTACATAGCTTTACACGACACATCCACAATTACACACACACACATTTGTACATACTTACATTTGTACCCGTTGCTTGTTGGATGGCGTACATTTATGACAAATGTTCAGGCTGCTTATTTTACACGCTTATTCACTTACTTTTCCATATGTCGTGTTCGCATGTGCAACTTTTGTAACACAATTGGCTGGCAATCATTTGTAGGACTGAAGCAGGACACGTGTCTTACTCGAGCTGTGGAGATATTTCTGATTTATTTAACTCGTTTAAGGGTTGTGCTGTGTGTTGTTATCGCAAAGTAAAGCTGCAACATTTGTTAAATTTGGGTTATACGTCAAATCAAAGAGCCGGTTCTTCGCCCTTGTAATAATTCAATTAATCATCATGAATACCTTGATGTGCATGATTAATCTTTTTTGAAAATAAGACACATTCGAGTAGCATACACACTTTGTTCTGTGATTGTTATTGTTGTTGTAATGATTATATATAAATTGGCAAGACTCAGGTTGGTTGTCAGCGAGTTCATCTAACTGCAGGTCCAGGAAAGGTACTGTTTCAACAGGGTCGGATCATAGGGAAAAAGACGCTAGATGAGTGGAGTTTGTTGGGCACGCAAAGAGGAGTTGAGAGCCATGCAGGATTTGTTGCATGATGGACATATGTATATTTATTTATTTCTGGATAAGTAGGAGTTTAATCTGCTACAGTATCCAGAACGAAGTTGCGCAAGGGTCACTCTAGCATCTCATGGCAACTCGAAACTTTCGTCTGCAATGTTTGATGCTTTGATACCAGGAACACTATTTACTGAGACAGAGTTGGTGAAGCTGCTAATGGCTCCACTTGCTTCGAGGGAAGTTCGTTATGTTCTCTAACCGAAAGCACGCTGTGAATTGTTCGAGCGGAGACATCCGGATGCATCCTATTATGGTTCTGGCACATCTAAAGCTTCTTCGTCTGCGTTTGATTGCATCCAGCGACCAAGTCGATGCCACTTACTTTGCCAACAACGCTTCTTTATCTTTTTCCCAGCAGCTGACGGCTAGCGACTTGAGGATTTTGTTGCGTCTCTGTACTTTGGCAGTTATCGTGGTCATATGAGTTTGAAAAAGTTGTCAAATGTTACACCTAAAATCTTAGAATTATTAATAGTCGGAATTTTAACATCATCGACTTAAATGTTAAGGTCCAATCTGTGGAGTGATACGTTCCTTGTAGAGAAGAAGCGAGAAAGGTCCAAGAGATTGTCGTTAAGTTTCATCGTTAATATCGAGCAATCATCTGCGTACGAGGTGACAAAAATTGCCTCTGGTGGTTGTGTTAGAAAATGTAGAAATTAAACAATTACGGAGAGAGCATGTTTTTATCTCGAAACGGTGTAATGCTTGTTAATCGTTCAAGTAGTTTATAGCTCAATTCAATATTCTATCCTTTCGTCGTAATGTTCATACACCCATATCTTGTCATCAGTAATGATACTTTCAATGTAGAACAACGTTATCAAGAATCTCTTTTGCGACCTCTACTCGACGATCTTTTGGTACGCCGATTGCATTAATGCGTTTCATACTCAAAACTTTAACCAAAATCTGTTGAGTCGATCCATAATAGATTTTCAGGTTCTCTACTATCGCTCTGTTGCCAACATTACAATTTTGAAGACTGTTTTTTCTTTTTTTCTTTTTAATTTCGCCGATACTATTGTCACTTAGGAATTTCTTCGATTACTGCAGATCTCCACTGAGTGCTTTCTGCCACTCATGTACTGATATTCGTGGTAAAAAAATACTCTCTACAACAGTTGTGGTTCAATCAAGAACACAAAACTTCCAGCAAATTGAACAACGATAATTGTTTTGGATGACAATAATTGCCAGACAATTTTTTCGCGACGTTAACAAACAGGTGCCACAGCCACTAATTCAGTGTGGAGTTCAAACTTCACACGAACATAAAAAAATAATCGGTTTGGGCGCAAAGTTGAAACCGACCAGTCCATGTCAAATTAACAAAACAGAAAAATCGGTTACTATCTAAGCCCTTCCGCCAAATTATGGCTTTTCCTCCCGTAAATATGTTTATGTAAATGTAAATTTGTAATGTAATATTAATTAGATGCGCGATTCCAAAAATAAATATGGCATTGATGGGCGAAAATTAATGGCGAAAGGAAGAAAATATGAGTATACTCAGTAGAATTATGTATACCTGGTTAATAAGTATACAGTTCGCTGCAAAAACTGCACGTGCTGCATAGTTAATTACTGCCCTTACTTCCGTTTATTTCAATTAATAACTTATTTATTTCCCATAAAACCACAATTCCTCATAAACAAATTTACTTATTTTTGTTTGTTTCGATAAGTAAATATAGGTATGCCCTATTGGAAAAATAAAAGAACTTTATAACGTTTCACAAGGCAACTGCAATGAATTGCCTCCAAGTGGAACTGCCATTTTGAGGATCAACTTTAGAAGAAAACAAGTAAGGAAGGGCTAAGTTCGGGTGTCACCGAACATTTTATGCTCTCGCATGATAAAGTGATAATCGAGATGTTAGGCGTGGTTGTGAACCGATTTCACCCATATTTAATACATGTCATCACGGTGTTAAGAAAATATTATATACCGAATTTCATTGAAATCGGTTGAGTACATCCTGAGATATGGTTTTTGGTCCATAAGTGGGCGACGCCACGCGCATTTTCAATCTTTAAAAAAAGCGTGGATGCAGCTTCCTTCTAACATTTCT
>NW_017534664.1:384676-417590 GCF_001853355.1 Bactrocera latifrons
GACGGACAGACAGACATCCGAATTTCAACTCTACTCGTCACCCTGATCACTTTGGTATATATAACCCTATATCTGACTCTTTTAGTTTTAGGATTTACAAACAACCGTTATGTGAACAAAACTAATAATACTCTCTTTAGCAACTTTGTTGCGATAGTATAAAAACTTATCCGACTGTACGAATGGTTCCAAACTAGATAATCGAGTGGGAGATGGTGTTTTATCCGCGAAACTAGATACCAAAATATCCTTCCTTCTAGCGGACCACAGTAGTGTCTTTCAAGCGGAGCTCACAGGAATTAAAGAAAGCCTTCTTGTTCCGACGAGGAGTATGCCCACAACAAGGAATATATTTATAAATACAGATAGCCTGGCAGCTTTGAGATCACTAAAGTCTCTTAGTCTCAACAAGCAGGCAAATGCGATATTAATTGAATATGGGTCTCTCATGCCAACTATTAAAATTCAAGTGGAATGATAAACGAACTCTATAAGGGGTGACAGTGACCTATTAAATGTCTAATCGGCAGACATGCCAGTCTTATAGCGATTATTGTAGAAGACGTCAGGAGTTAGAAGAGGAGGAGACTATCAAAAGTCTTCAATGCGACTGTAAAGCTTTGAAAAGGAAAATAATCGTAAGTATCGGCCGAATTTTGTTCACGAAGTCTTGGAGATGCCTCAGATTAACCTTTTCAAACTGTTCATCAGAATAACGGGATCGTTCAGAGAGAAGCCAATAGATTGACGCGATTTTGATATCGGTGATATCACGTTAATAATTTTTCCAGCAGGTCACAATAGTAAGAATACTTGTAAAAATAAATGTTCAAGAAGGTAATGTTTGATTAGCATAGTTATGCAAATAACACTTTTGGCACAGTATTGCCATTACCATTGATATCCATGTATCGACAGTTATTTGTGTATTTACTGTTTGCTCAAAGGGTGGTACCAAAAATACTTTTACTCAGTTGTATAAAATTGTGTAATAGCAAATTTTTTCCTGTGCTTTAGATTAAAACGCAATTAGTCGTAGGTACAATATATTTAGTTTTTTCCACTTGGACATCGCTGACGCGTTTATAGCCGAGTTTAAAACAACGCGCCAATTGTTCTTCCTTTTCGCTGTTCGGCGCCAATTGCAGATTCTAATATGGCCAGGTCCTCTCCACCTGGTCTTTTCAACGGAGTGGAGGTCTTCATCTTCCTCTGCTTCACCGGCAGGTACTGTGTCGAATGTTCTCATAATTGAAGTGTATTTATCCATTCGGACGACATGACCTAGCCAGCAGAGCCGCTGTCTTTTATTTCACTAAACTATAAATGTCAACGTTATCATATATCTCCTATAACTTATCGTGCCATCGAATGCGATATTCGCTGTTGCCAATGCAAAGAACCATAAAGCCGTAGCACCACCTTTCTCTCGATAACTCGTAACACCGACCGATCAGATATTGTCATCACCTAAGCCTCTGCACCATATACTAGAAGGACGGGGATGATGAGTTGTAGAATTTGGTCTTTATTCGTCGACAGAGAACTTTGCCTACTCAGTTCGAAGTAGCTCCTGTTGGTGTGTGGTACATTTTGTCATAAAACATTGAATTGATAACCGGAATAGTCTATTTCAAGATAAGAAAGAAAGGGCAAAGTTTGGTGCAACCGGACATTTTACACTCTCGCAATTAAAAAAGTATACTTTTTCTAAGAAACATTCCCATTTTTTACGCAGCAACGTGTTGTTATGACTGGGGTTCAAATATGCGTTATAAATAAGATGCCTTGAAAAGCTTTAGTCTGATTTCGACAATTTTTCAACCTGAGATGGGATACTCTAACAACACTATTTATGCATATTTTTGGTCGGTGACACATTGACTCTCGTTTGACTACCGTCAGCGAATTTCTTGTTCAGTTTCGGTTAATTTTTGGAGCATCATTCGTTAGATTGTTGAACAGTTTCGACATCATATTCCTAAACCCACATTTCGTCGACAATGAAGCGTTTAATGAAAGTCCTTAATGCAGGGTCGTTATTCCGTAAATTCGATTTTTTCGAAAGTACAAATTTTCTAGCTTAACTTTTTACCAAGTTTGATTCAGGTCAGGAAGCTTATTGGAGATGTCGTATACACCGACAATGCAAGAGATGGAGGGGAACTTAAACCTGGTGGTTGAGGTTAAGACAAATACTTATATACATCTCAGTAAATAATTAGTAATTTCTGTTAAAATTTATACGTATAAACTGAATTATTTATAATTTGAAATATGTACGTTCAAAAAACCCTCATCAAAATAATGCACATATGTCGTAATATTCCAAATTTTTGGGTGTATTGTTGAACCACCCCCTTGTTTATATTATTGTAAGTATGCAAGTGCATAAACTTTTATGCAAAGCGGTGGTCGTCATTTCGCTGCTCCAGCGACCAAGCAGGACGAGCAAGCTATCAACTGTATTGTTTGGTCGATAAATCTATCGAATGCGGTAGACAGGTATTGAAAGAAAAAGTAAATAAATATTGATATAATTTCTTTGATGTATAAAACAAACACGGAAGTCAAAAACAAATCAAAATCGAGCGAAAGCAATCAATGAAAACACAATTTCTATTCACTTCGATTTCGCCTAGATCAGACAGAGGTCAACAATTGCCGAGAGACAACAGAAAACGAACTTTGCGGTTTGTACACAATCAGTCTACAAGCCAACAGTCATGGTGCAAGTAACACAAACCGAAGAAGATATTAAAATAATTATCGAATTGAATCGGCTGATAACGCGCAAACCGGATGTGATCCTATTACCACAATATATTAAATTCAATAATCCACCAATATTCTTTGAACGCCATTTGGTGCACGAGATCGACGAGGTGACCAGTTTTTGTCGCATTTTCAAGAATGAAGCGCGTATTGTGCTCGTTAAGAAGCAGAAAGGCATCTGGCCCGAGGTATTTCAAAAGCTTTCGAAAGACGAATTGAAGCAAAAGCGTTTAGAGATTTCCGATTTAATTGTGGAGCGTAATAAAGAGCGTGATAAGCTGGTTGTTGAGCGGTTTGAACAAAAGCGGCGTACGGAAATCGACAAAGAGGTAAAACGCGAAACGGCAATGAGAGAGCGCGTCAAGCAGTTTCAGGAGAATGCGCGTCGTGAAGCGCTGATGGTAGGTGTTCGCAAGGAAACACACACGAAATCACAGGCAACACCTCAAATGTCAACACCGACGCCGGCAACCATCAACAACACCAACATAGCGGGACAGCGTATTGGCACGCCAGCGGTGCGGCCGTGGGCGAGCATGCGAAGTGGTGGCAAAATAAACGTAAGCTTTTCTAAATTTACATGGAGTACACCGAAACGAGAGTCACAGGAGGGCATACCCCGACCATTTGCCATGCACGACATGCAAAGCAGCAACGCGCCGCAGGAGAGTCAAGAGCAGTGCAATGTGAATGACTTGAATGCAACAGATTGAACGCGAAATGCAATTTGATATGGTGTAGATTTTCTATCGGGGAAATTTAAAAATAACGGTATATACATACATATACAAGTATGTATGTAGATGCTTGTGAAGTATGAGGAAATATTTTATGGACTGGCGGAATGTGATTTCAAATAAATAAATGAATAAATAACTGAAGATTCAATGCTTTTAAGATTGGTGTGCTTTTCTCTCTATATATTTGAAGCTAACTGTGAGACGATTTATGTAGGCAGAATTATGTCTTAAAAATTTACTGGAATTTTGCCATCAAGATATGCCATACATATCATACAAGACTCTATGGCATTGTACATGCAATTGCTTTTAAAGTAATTAGAAATGATAAGTTTTTGCCGAAAGTTTTTACTATCTCGAAACAAGACAGGCTTTGTATACAACTATGGATTTGAGCGCCTCTTTAGCTCAGTGGCAGAGCACTGGTCTTGTAAACCAGGGGTCGTGAGTTCAATCCTCACAGGAGGCATATAATCCTTCATTGATGTTTTTTACATCAACCCTATAAATACGTAGTACCATTTGCTGAAAACAGAAAATAATACACAGTACAGCTTGATCTGAACTGTCCTAAGATATATTGAGCCCAAAGCCCGTTACCGACTACTTTTAGTAGTGGCTGACAGGCCATTTATAGGTAGATGCTTTGTGGTTTAGTCAAATATTTTTAAATACAATGCAAGCTCATGAGTTCAGCCCTCATCTTGCATAACCAGTAGTCATTCATAAACATTAACTTTGGTGAGGTGTATGTCAACTAATTATATTCGGCATATGATTTGAAAATAAACTAGATAACTAGAAGATTCTCAAACTGAAAGTTCGTCTCAACGAAATAACCGCATAACTAACTCCACGTATACTAGATGTCTACATCTGCTATGTGTTTGAAATATTAGTTTAAATAACTCTAGTGTATGACCATAATAAGCGAATATCTGTATCTGCCAAATCTTGTACGTCCCTTAATAGACCATCAATTTTTCATTTAGGTGATTCCCAACGATTATTCATATCATTGGCCTCAGCAACGGCGCCGTTTGTTCTTTTTTCTCCAGACTGTAAAAGGAAGCGAAGCAAATGGGTGTGGCAGTGAACGAGGGCAAGACGAAATATCTCCTGTCATCAAACAAACAGTCGTCACAATCGCGACTTGACTGGTACTATGGGCTGAGTAGAAACCAAACTCTAGAAGTCACGGGCGAATTAAAAGACAGCAGCTACGTTGGCTAGTTCAATCGGCCAAGTGCATGAAAACACTCCGGCACTGAGAGTATTCGACGCACTACTCGCCAGGGGAAGCAGAGGAAGAGGAAGACCTCCACTCCATTGGAAAAACCTATCTACACTTGTATAACGCATCTAGGCTATTGAATTATTTGTACGGCTGTAATATGGCGACTCGACTCAATAGCCAATAACGGCAATGTTATTGACTCCTGTTGTTGTTCTTGTTTTTGTTATTGAAAGGAATCTTCATGACGCACTATTTCAGGTTCTGTTATGAGCTTAAATATGAGTTTGTACTGCTATAATTTAATGGGTAAGGTTTTGACCTATGAATATCCATACGCTAGGTTAATAGGCTGATATATTGGCAAGCCAAGAGTATTTAGTCCCACTTGGACAGCTAAAGGTGAATGGATTGTGTGCCCAGAACTTTTGGTATGGAAAAAGAAAAGAAAGGCATCTTGACAAAGTGCCAATTTGGGTTCGTAGAAAATATGGTAACCAAAATGCTTTATCCTTAGTCTGGCGACAACTGGACAACGAATGAGAAAGTGTTGAGATTTTTCCAACTCATCTACCTTCCTGCAACTTTTAGCAAATTGCGTCCTGTAAAACCCTTAGCTTCACAGCGTGGGTGACAATGGGACAATGCCCAGTTTGGACAGCTATCATTGTGGCGATTACTAAGAGCTAGTAGCTTAATAGATCTAGGCACTCTCATAAACACTGGTTGCTGAGTAACACTAGTTGAGCTCACGCTAACTCAGCAATCGAATACTCAACGACAGAGTAACACCCTACCGTGCTTGAAGACAGAGGAGCATCTGCTCGTTGGCTCTTCAGTTATCCACGATTTCTTTGTGGCAAGGCACCCAGACAAGCTTAATATGGAAGTAGCTTGATGCTGCTGTTAGTGAGGTCATTCACTGATTGACTAGACCTGTATAACAGGCCCTTCGGAGAAGTACGTCTACTCCTATTTTGATTGAGCCACTTCTGCTTAAAAGGCACTGTAGTGTACTGGGTCTCCATACTTCTTGAAGTTTTTGAAAGTGTTGACAGGTCCTCTGTTAATAACATAGAGTGCCAGTTTTAGATCAATTTGTCCGATATAGCATATATTGGGAATGTCTTCTAAATATTTCTTGAGTATAGTGTTTGACATGTTTCCATTATTGGACACGCCTCTAATTTACACTTATACGATATAATGTGAAGTGTCAACCATTCTGCAAGATTTTAACGCTTTAACAGTCAGTCTCCCGGTCTACAGGTCTATATAAAACTGGATCATTCTGGTTAAAAACCATAACAATTCTACTCCAACAGTCTTCCAAAACTCTATAAAATATATGATAAAAATAATATATAGTATAATGAATTAGGTCATTCATAATTATTGTCACTATACCATAAATCTAAAAAGTAACTAATATCAAAAACCGTCGTATTTGAAGCACAGTGCTTTTAAGCACTTAGTACCTGGTTTCAATTAAATTCTGAGTATACGTATCCCACTTCTCTGTTATTTACCCAAAATACGTAGCATATAGTACTAGATATCACTAAAATAACTTTAAACGTTAATATTCAAAGTTGAAGTTAATTTCTTAAAACTTTCAAAATGGAAGAGTCATATTTAGGAGCCTCTTTAGCTCAGTGGTAGAGCACTGGTCTCGTAAACCAGGGGTCGTGAGTTCAAACCTCACAGGAGGCATTACACAGCGTCTCTTCGTTTTTTAAGTGGTGTTCCTTAGGACAACTAAACCTTTAAGATCTTTTATAAGATCATTTAGAGTTAGTTACGAAGTATGCAGTTAAATGAAAGCTGGGTTATTAATTATTAAGGCACGCCTGAAAACTTTGTATAAATCATAAAAATCTTATTTTTTAAATTTAACGAGAAAACTATATACTTGAATACAGCATCTTCGAACTTGAAATGATTTTTTTATTGATTAAATACTGCAATTAGATATTAAATTAATTAGATTTAATTGAAAAGCCTCTTTAGCTCAGTGGCAGAGCACTGGTCTTGTAAACCAGGGGTCGTGAGTTCAATCCTCACAGGAGGCATAACAGGATTATCTGGACATTTTAAAGTTTTCCAATTTTAAAGTTTCCTTCGAAGTAGTATTATTATTACATAGCTTCTTGCAGCTTGTCTGTTTGAAAAGCTGATAAAGTTTGTTCGATTCGCTACTCTCTTAACACTTGACGAATTTAAGACAACTGTTATTAAATAAGAATCAAATTCTTCTGCGGTAGTAATTTGGTCCTTTGTTTGAAATAGTTAAATATCTTGACGAATTTAAGACAACTGTTGTTGGTCCTTTGTTTGAAATAGTTAAATATCAGGTCGTTGAGCTCCAAAATCCGAATGTTATCATGTAAATTATCTCCTAATTTTGTATACCCTGATTGGGATATATCAACTTTTTGTAACATTCAGAATTAAACGTCGGAGATCCTATGAAATATTGCGTAGCCGAAAACGTCTTATCGCATTTTTTGTCAAAATCAAATTATTATTTTCTTATATTTATAATAATAAATGAATAAACAAGAAGTACCAGTTTGGTCGACCACTTTTTGCCATTTTTCCCCTAGACACATTCTTACATCAGTGTAAAAACTTTCATCAGTAGAAATCGAAATTTCGAGAACGTAGGCGAGCCAATGGTTGTGCTACACGAACTGATACAGAATCGTCTCCGTAAACTTTACTAATTTCATTGATGTCTTGCGTGGCAATCTTCTATTTTTTATACACAAATAGCAAAGTATAGCGAATTTCTTCATTATATTCATTCTTTTTTGACCAGCTGTAACTTTTTTTTTTCAACATTAAATTTAATTTTTTATTGGTCAAATGAAGTTTCAAATCTTACCTTTCCCACACTATATGGTATGACACAATGTGATTAGTAGCACTGGAGATATACGACTGCAACGACATCTATTGACAAAATACGAAAATACTTTATCGACTACCTAAAATATTGCTGCCATTCAGGCGAATATTGCTGAAAACCGCTGTTTGTTGATCTCAAGACGTTCTTAAGAATTGGGACTGTCTCAAGCCACAACCTGGCAGACTGTGAGAAAGGATTTGGTCTTGCATCCGTAAAAACCTATTTCTACTTAAGAATCAGTCTCATCTGAAGAAGTCCGAAGAAAACTCACAAATTATTTATCAACAACCATTGCATTCGCCTAAATTGACAGTTTGATATGGTTTTTGGTCTGGTGGAAACATCGGTCCGTACTTCTTTCGAAAGGAACACAAAAAGTTCGGAGATTCGATGATTTCAAGAAATTGAGGTATTAAATAACCCTCAAGTAATTGTGATTTAACCCCATTAGACTACTTTTTGTGGGGTAATTTGAAGTCATTGGTCTTTAGTAATAAGCCAGAATCTCTTCAAGCTTAGAAATCAATATTGCTATTTATGACATGCGACGTGATTAGTAGAAAATACACGAAAATTGGGTTGATCAAATTTGTTCCTGCAAAAGAAATCATGGAGACCATTTTAATGATGATATATTCAGGACATTATTGTATCGATTGTACTTCACATTAAATAAAAAAAAACATTTATATTTCATTAACATTTAGTGTGTGTTTTTTTTTACAAAATCATATCACTGTTATTGGATAACCCTGTATAATCATTGCGACTAGATAAGTCGTCACKTAGGTGAGTCGATTTAGTGATGCCAGTCTGCCTGGTACAATCCCCAAACAAATTCTTTACATTGGACCACTATAGCGTAGAGTTGTCATACAAAATTAATCTATCAATGTCCACCTTGTTTGGGTAACTTTTATTTGACAAGATATCTAAAGGAAATTTAAGACGGCTAATCTCCGAATATAATAGCATATATAGTTGAGATCGGACAACTCTAGCATATAGCTCCCATACAAAGCAACCAATCAAAATAAAGCATGAGAAACCTATTGATTTGTGAAAAAATATGGGAAGAAGAAACTATAATCTTCGGCGCAAGCGCAGTTAATTTTTTTCTTACTCTTTCATTTTTTACTTCCCATTCGAAATTAGTATTTGATTTTCATTAAAAAACGCTCACTTAATACCGAAACACCTGATAATTGTTCCACAGTGCTCGGGTTATATAAAAATACAATTATTTGTTCGTTTACTTGCTGTACGAATGTGCATATCGGAATTTTCCATGCTCACACTCAAATTTATTATTTTTCACCGACCATGCTTCACATGATTCGAATTAATACTAAATTACTCGAGTAATTGATCGGACTGTACTGCAATGATGTGATTTAAACTGAAGTCGGCCATACTGTTCACTCGATAGTAATTACCGAGCAAAAGATTATTCTGGTTACATCAAATCAGTTGACGCTCCTCTGTAAGTGACACGACCAAAAATGTTGTGTATGAGCAGCTGAGTTGATTTGATGGTGTTGTCAACACGAATTTTCGATCTGACTTAGTCATACTCATTGCAGGTGTTTGGTAATGTATGTATGCACATATGTACAAATCTGAGTAAAGGTTCCGGTATTTGAAATATTTTGGTAATAAATTACCTTTTAATTGAACTCTTATGTTTAAATCATCGGCTATTATATCTGATAATATCAATACATATACGTATGTATGTGCATTAAACACCATTTAAACCTCATTTGAGTCGCATCATCCATTCAAGTCGGTCCAATGTGCGCAAAATGCTGATATTGTCGAAAACAATTTTCTTGCTTGCAATAATAATTGGATGTGCAGAAGGTGTAAGTTTCCAACGCCATATATTGTATACAATTATAATAAATATACATATCACCTATTTTTATAGAAATTTAAATTCACAAACATAAAATGCCATTCCACGAACGAATCGTTTGCCAAGTTCAAAACGTGTCGCCTGAAAGCCGTAAGACGCAATATCAATGAGTTATCGCTCTACGTAAAGTTGCTGCAATTGCCTATTGATAATGTGAAGGTGTGTTGACAAGTGTAGTTTTATATAATATTATTTTCTTTTTTATATGGTAACCAATATAAAACTCTTAAAAGATCGTTTTACAACTGAAGAAGCGCAATGACTATCGCAACCGTTCGATTTATGAATTTGGGATTGACGCTTGCGCTTTCTTACGCAACAAACGTCGCAATCCCTTGGCTGACTTATTCTACCGATTTTCGGGCCTTAAAAGTCACAGTAATGCAAATCACACTTGTCCTTATGATGTAGGTATTGAGAAAATTTAATCGAACTTCTTCAAAAAATACGAACTTTCAATTACTTTTCTTCCAGCACGATATTATTTTGGATCGATATTTTATCGATGATAAACTCTCCAGTTTTATACCATTGCCTGCAGGATTTTATGAAATACAAACTCGTTGGGAAACTGATGGTGTAAAGCGAGGTAATGTGGATGGTGTAATTGAGGCATATGACTAAAAATTATTGAAAGTTTTAAAGATTTCTTTTTAATAATATATAGCAGCTAGAATTCAGTTATAAATTAAAAATAAAAAAGCTTGCAATTTCCAGACTTTTCATCAACGAAGTAGATATTTTTGAAAGCAAAATAAATTGCTTCCTCCTTATTGGTGTAGACACCGCTTGCGCGATTATAGCCGAGTTTATAACAGCGCGCCAGTCGTTCTTCCATTTCGCTACTTGGAGCCAATTGGAGATTCCAAATGTAGCCAGGTCCTTCTCCACCTGGTCTTTCCAACGTAGTGGAGGTCTTACTTTTCGCCTGCTTCCTCCGGCGGGTACTGCATCGAATACTTTCAGAGTTGGAGTGTTTTCGTCCGTTCGGACGACATGACCTAGCCAGCGTAGCCGCAGTCTGTTAATTCGCTGAACTATGTCAATGTTGTCGTATATTTCTACATAGATCATCGAATGCGATATATATTGTTCCAAGATAGACGAAATTATTTACGACTTCGATGTTATGACTGTCAAGCGTGTCGTAGGAGCCAAGTCGCGAGTGCGACGATTGTTTGTTTGATGGCGGAAAATACTTTGTCTGACCCTCGTTCACTACCCGATCAATTTTCTTCACTTTCTTATCCATTCTAGAGAAAGCCGAACTAACTGCGCGGCTGTTGAGACCAATAATATCAATACCATTGAAGAAGTCGCACGATAGGGAGTCGCTTTGTCTGAAACCGCGTTTGGTATCAAACGGTTTGGAGAGGTTTTTCTCGATTCTGACGTAGCTTTTGGTATTGCCGTATTAGTTTGGCGGGATACTAAATTCAGATATAGCGACATAAAGGCAGCTCCTTTATGTGCTGACAAATGGAGCTTTGAATCCACGAAGAGGGGGTGCGTGTAAATCCTCTTTTCACGGATATTTTCCAAGATGTGGCGCATGGTGAATATCTGCTTAGTTGTTGATTTTCCTGAGTTAAAGTTAGGACTTAAATAATGTACATGATCGAATAGAAATATGTATTTTAGGTCTAATCTTGCTTAACAACAAGAAAAGAAGTTAACTTCGGTTGTACTGAAGCTTTATGCCTTTTACAAATAAATAAGAGTCCAATAAAAGAACTTTATTTTGGATTGTCAGTTTGGCCGTTTGGCTGCAGTGCGATCCAATCTAAACTAGTTGTTGTCTTGAACAATAATCTATGTGAAATGTTATGAAAATATCTTATCAAACAAAAAAGTTTTTCTACAAAAACATGGCTTTGATTGATCAGTTTATATGGTGGGAATATTCTATACAAATCAGCTACATTTTCAGAAAGAAGAAATGTACGTATAATTTACGATCGATAAATCAAAAATTCAGGAATTTGTTGTCGTCGGTTTTGAACCATTTAAAAGGCTGGCTACAAAAAGAAGCTCGATGGTACCACATAAATTGTACATTTTTTTAATTTTTTGTACATGATATATGTATTTAATGGACCGAAATAACATTTGCGATTCTTTGCTGAAACGAAATGAAATCGAACCATTTCGGAAACGAATGGTAACAGGAGATGAAAAGTGGATCAAATACGACAATAGTGTGTGAAAAAGATCATGGTGCAAGCGTGGTGAAGCTCAACAAATGGTCGCAAAGCCTGGACTGGTCGAACGATTGGTTCTACATTTTACTCTCAACAACTGAATAGATTGAAGTAAACATTTGAAAAAAGAAAACAAAGAAAAAGTTTAGAACTGATCAACAGAAATTAATTCGTCTTCCATCATGGACCACACATATGCTTGATGACTCGGCAAAAGCTGGGAGAGCTTGGCTCAGAAGTTTTGGTACATCCACCATATATGTAGCCCTGACCTTGCATCATCAGTCTACCATTTGTTTCGCTCCATGGAGAACTCTCTTAATGGAATATAGTGAAATGTGTGAAATTTACTTTTCGCAGTTGTTCACCGACAAACCAGACAAATTTTACACTGATGGCAAAAAGTATTCCACCAAAATTGTACATATTTGGTTCAATAAGAAGTACGAAAATACGGTGCAACCGTAGTAAACGTTTTTTGTTCTTTTCGATACCTCTTTTCATCTTATAGGTTTTGAAAATTATAAGTTTACCATTTACAGTTGCATTCCTCAATTGAAAATTTAAATATGAATTAGTACTATGTATAACTATTTCTGAAAAATATTTGGAGACTGTACTGTCAACTTAATTTAACCAGAACATATCCAGCTGTTAGCCCGGTCAGCAGGTTTTGTGCAATTAATATTAAATGTTTTCTACCGCTGATAATGGGAGGTGGGCCTACACTTGTTTTATATGGTAGTTAAACGTCACTTACAAATTTGTAACCGCTGCACCTAATTTCAGTACCATGTCTCAATTGTTTGCAGAAATTTGTGTAATAATATTTCATCATATAATATTTAAAATATTATTTTTTGCGTTAATTGAAAATTATCATTTTTGGAACTACCTAAAATGCATAATATTAGAACTCCTCTTCTCCGTACACTTCCTCTTCGAATTCAGGAAAAAAATCATATTTTTCTTAGGGTATTGATATGCTTCTCCGCACCCAAACGACTATAGAAAATGGGCATAGGTTCATACACATCTTTTCCCTCGCTTCTTATCTTCAACACTTTTTTATGCTTCTAAACGGAACATATGTTTTTGACGTTATCAAACCATAAAAGTGTTCTCCATTTAATGAATTTTGATAAAGCTTTTCGTTTATTTGCTAACTTATATTCTAAGCTACACTTTTATTTGCTTTATTTTTATATTATATTTGAAAATATTGAGAAAAATATTTTTCTCAAATGTTGTGAGCCTCTTTAGCTCAGTGGCAGAGCACTGGTCTTGTAAACCAGGGGTCGTGAGTTCAATCCTCACAGGAGGCATGGATAGAAGTAACTTCCTGTACTTTTTTATTCGAATAGCTTTCTACCCATGTTATATATATGTATATGTATGTGTATATTAATACGGCACAAAATATTGACAACGTGTGCCATTTTAACAGTATGCGATTCTTTTCAATATTACTTATGGACTCTTTATTATGATTCTTAACCGCCTAGTAATGCTAAACCCTTTGCCAAATAATAGTCTCATTAACGAGATTTTAAATTTATTATTCTAAAGTCAAAATGCGCGTAATTAATCTAAATGTTTGCAACCCTCTTACCATTATTGTCGCCTTTATATTGTTGTATAGCAGAAGGGTTGCTAAGTCCTCAGTACAATGGAGGAGCGTGTTTTGCAGAAATCGCGAAAAATATTAAAATGCGTGCGGTAATAATAAGCATAAATCAAAGTGTCTGCATATGAGACGTGTTTAGAGGGATAGGGTGCTAGGTAGGTGACTCATATCGAATGGTGTATGTACTGGCATCACATATATTTATATAACAAAAAATTTTAAAAATTCATTGTTTAAATTTCCTTTTCTAAAAATTAGAAGTAGTGTCAGTTAATAATCAAACGCTGTCCGTTGTTAGTCCAACTGACTTAGTTGGGAATTATATTTTTAGAATAGCACATCGTTCAGCTGTACAAATATTATTCTACATTTTTTAAATTATTTCTTTTTTAGTATATGTAACTCTTCAACTATTCATTTCTCATAATTTCCACAATTAAAGAAAAACTTGCGTTGTGTATAAAATAAGCAGTCCATAAAATTACTCCCGTATTTATGTGTGCCTCCTGTGAGGATTGAACTCACGACCCCTGGTTTACAAGACCAGTGCTCTGCCACTGAGCTAAAGAGGCGCTTGGGGTCAATAGCGCCAAATTACCAACGCGACATATGGACAAGAATATAGTACATGTTAGTGTGTGTGTGTGGGTGTTGGCGCCAAAAATTATGTTACCGGTGCCTAAAATAGATATTTCGCCAGAGTCGGAAGAAGTTTAAGTTTAAATATTTTGATAGCTTCTAGTTGTTGTTATTAGTTGGTTAAAGTCGAATATGAGTCACGGTGTTTCGTTTACCGAAAATGAACACCAACTTATAATTATATAGGTATGTTCTAAGAGCTTAATATGATGTCTGTGATTAAAAAAGTAGTGCTTCCGAGTCCAAGTTTACTTTAAATAGTAAGGACCGTTTTTTCATTAGCTAGTTAGCAGCCATCTATAAGTTAAGTACTGGTTAACTTAACTAAGACACCTTCTTTTGGTAAAGAACCCTTTTTTCTACAAAATTAACTGTGGGATGACTGCTATTCAGACATTGAGAATATTGAAATGTACATTAACAAAATTCAATTTTTAACATTTTCATCGCTTTCAGAATATTTAAAAAAAATATTTAAAATAGCTAATGTTTTTCAAAAATCATTATTCTATCTGAGCGAAAATAAAAATCCCCTTTTGACCGCTTTTAAGTGTGTTTGCAACACTTTTTAGCGGACAGACTACTTTTCGAAGATTGCAACCTTTCGTTCTCTGCTGCCAAGTTGTATACGCTAGATGTCGCCCATGCAATATGTTTACCAAAATTGCCCAATAGTGGGCGCCAGTATTTATTGAAATGTTGCTTTTTATTGAGATGATCAGATTAGCCCACGAATTTTTGTCTCCGTAGTTACAGGTATAACCTCATAGTAATATTTACAAAACACATTTGTGTGTTCAGATTACAACAATTTTCWGTATTATCTTCTAAACTTATGAAGAGTAAAAGTTTGATCTTAGTTGGATAGATTATACGGCAAGCTAGTTACAATTAAGGCGATCTTTAATCTTTTTTAAAATTTTTTATTTTTTTTGCATTCCTCAAACTTTAAAAGCGTTTCTCTCAAAACACACCTTTTCAAACTGGTGGAAATGATTCCGGTCGAACTACTCAACCGATTTGCCAAATTTTTTTTTTAATGTTCACCAAACACTCCTGCTGGTCTCATAATTTTTTTATAATTTATTGACAAAATTTATGTAAAAAAACATGGGGGAAAAAAAAAAAGTTAATTACCTTTTTATTTATCAACATTTTTTCATGATTCAATTAGGGACGATAACCATTCACGTACTTTTTAAGAATAAATTGGGTTTTTGGGTTTCAGATGATCCAAGCATGAGAAATCGTGTTCGCCAGTGTAAAAACGCATCTCATTCGCCCAGCCATTTTTTCGACAGATGTCATCAAAAAATTCTGAAAAAGTTTGCTTATACGCTCCACGATATACTACCTCATGAAATAAGTAGACATGGCTGTAAAGCTTTCTCCAGTCAAAGTAACTTTACGTTCGTCTCAATTTTTGAAGAAATATAGGCAATGACACCCTCTGTTCATAAAGCACGCCAAACAGTGAACAATGACTTTTTGAGGACTTACCGATTGAAGAACGTTAGGCTCTAATTCTTGCACAAGTTGAATTTTGTAAGCTTTCAAAGAAAGATCTTTCCTCAACACCTTCATAAAGTGGATGGGCACAGTTTCAATTGTTGTGTGCGATAGCGAATGGTCTCATTCAGGTCTTTTTCGATACTCTGTTCCACCGCAGCAACAGCGACTTCGTCTGAGAAAGCGTATTATAATCGTGGTGTGAAACGGTCTAATTTTGCTTGAATTCTCAACTCTGCTGAGCGATTATGTCGCCCCAATATGGGAATCATACATCTCCCTGGGCCCGATGATTTGTACAATTTGTAAACGTGTTTCCAGAGAATGTCTGTTCATTATGAAATGGAAGACCAAATTGCGTATAAATCTGTCAAAAAGACCAACACTGAAAAAAGGATTGCCGCATTGAGAACCAAACGTCACAAAAAAAAAAAAAAAAAAAAAAAAAAAAAAAAAAAAAAAAAAAAAAAAAAAAAAAAACACAAAAAAAAAAAAAAAAAAAAAAAAAAAATCCGTTATTTTATATAGTGCAAGCTTTAATCTATTTGACAAGAGGTCCGACTATACTTAGATAATTTTCTTAGTTTTTATTAAAATTTTAATACAAGATCACCACGAAATATCGTTCGCTATGCCGGCCGCATTTGTCTTTCAAACCGCCTTGAAAGAGACGATACGAAGAAAACAAACTAGAGATACACATGTAATTCTTACCATTTTCGCTCTACACTCTTAAGACTTTTATTCTGTTACTACTTACCGTATCTTGTTTTCGTGGCTATTTTTGTTTGTAAACAAAATAATTTTACTATTCTTTTTGAAGCTATGGCTAGTAAGAGAGTACAACACTTTCTCTGAGCATGGATGTCTTTCTCTTCAATTCGAAATAAAGCTCTTAAGAAATCTAAAAATATATTTCATCTACAGATACTGAAACACCACGTTACGGGCAGATTTTCCACATTTTCAGTTTGGCTGCAGTTTTGTGAAAGAAAAGTTCTACTATTTATATTGGAAAGATTGAAAATATATTCCATAATATATTTATATACAAATTGCTAAACATTTCTATCAAAAGTCAGCAAATCTAATAGTATCTTCAGTAAAAATGACTTTGATTGATAGAACCGGCTTTTTCCCCGACTACTATCTTAACCTGAAAAACTCGCAGTCGGACGTTTTTGATGTGCAGATTGGTAAGATAACTGCATGTCGCAACGATTACGAGCGGCTGACATTTGTCGAACAATTTCCCGGTATACGTGAACACGACGGACAACTGCAAGTGAAAAGGGAGTTCGTTGGTAAAAATGCTGACACTGCAGCGCAACTCAAGGAGAAGGGAAATCAGGCGTTCAAAGCAAAAAATTGGTTCGAAGCGATGCTTTTCTATACAAAAAGTTATATGGCCTTGCCAGAGGACAAAGGTGAGTATCACGCAAAAGTCGTTTAACGACTTTTTTTTGCTAAAACTGAACTCTTTTTTAGTGAATGAACGTGCCATCATTTTGGCTAATCGCTCTGCCACCCTCTTTCACATGGAGAAATATGATGAGACCCTGATTGATGTTCAGCGCTCCATCGATTTGGGTTATCCAAAGGATCTCATATACAAGCTGTACGAACGTCAGGCGCGTTGCTATATGGTAAAGAAAGCCTACCCCAATACCATAGCTTCCTTCAAGTAAGATGTCTTCACTTCAAAGAAATATTGTTGTCAAATATTTTTAAGTTTTTTAATTGTAGAAAATGCATCACTGCTTTGGATGATGCCAAAGTGCCTTCGGATCGACGCAGCAAATTGAGCTTGGATGCCATGACCATGATAAAAATGCTGGAAAGAGATCCGCTGACGGCTAAACAGGCGGCGAGGCAGCAAAAATTCGGTGAAGCTAAATTAACAATGGCGATACCCGATGAAAAGGAGTTTCTCAGCGATAATGTACGTTTCGATCAGAATCCGTCAGAGGGTCGCTTTGCGCGTGCCGCCACTGATATTACTGTGGGCGAGGAGATATTGGTGGAAAAACCATTTGTGGCGGTGCTGTTGGAGAAATTCTCCAAAACACATTGCGATAACTGTTTTATTAGGTAAATTTGTTTCGAATTTTTTTGTTTCAATCTTAAATATAAAGTGTTTTAACGTTTGTGTTTCCTTCATTCAGAACTGCTATACCTGTGGCCTGTCCAAAGTGCGCCGATGTGCTCTACTGCTCCGAGGAATGTTTATCCAAAGCCAGTTCTACATATCATAAATACGAATGTGGTATTTTGCCTACAATTTGGCGTTCCGGCGCTTCAGTTAATTGTCGTATGGTTTTGCGCATTGTTGCCAATAAGCCTTTGGAATATTACTTAAAAATTAAACCTGATATCGAAAAGGATTTACCCCTCGAGGAAATTTTGAAGTAAGTACTGCATGATTTTTTTTATATACTGCCGTCCATACTTAAAGACTTTACCGCAAATAATTTTAGGTTATTAAAAATTACTTTAACTAGAATCCTACCCTTATATGCGACTATCGAATGGACAGGCAATTGAATTTAGCTTATGCAAAGGAACTTTGGATCTAACCGGTATTGGAATGACAGACATACATATACTTTAGATGCTTATTGCCAAAAAATGTTTCACCTTTCCTCTCGAGATTATTTTGTCGTATACCCAGAACCTTGGCTTAAAAAACTGTCATCCAAATGCAAATAGTAGTAAAAACTTGATAATGAAGCCATAAATATAGTTTTATAGCCATATATATATATATATAGGTTCTAAGATTCGTTCACTTATCTCTAGAAAAACCTTTATCCAGAACAGTAATTCTTAATATCAATATTGTCCGAGCAGAAAGATCTACTTAAAAGTATTTCTTATTATATTTGAAGATATTGAAAGTTTCCTGTAATTAAATCGCCATTTTGATATCTTTAGTCGAATTCCGATTATACTATTAATAATTACTTTATATATCACAGACTACCTTCCGATGACTACAGACGCGTTTCACATCTAGAACGTCACGAAAAATCGAGACCAGCCTCCAATTTGTTCCAGCATACACTTATGGCACGTTTTCTAACCAAGTGCCTCGCAGAGGCTGATTACTTTGGTGCAACACCTAAACCCGAAGATCTGATCACTGTAGGCGGCATAATATTGCGCAGTTTGCAATTCATACAATTCAACACACACGAAGTGGCCGAATTGCATGCAAAGCAGGCCGATGGCAATGAGAAAACGGTCTTCATTGGCGGTGGACTCTATCCGACTTTGGCGCTCTTCAATCACTCCTGTGACCCCGGTGTGGTGAGGTGTGTATTATGTATACCAAATTTATAAAAAATTGATTTTATATTTTTATTGTACCACAGATACTATCGTGGTACTACCATACATGTGAACACTATACGTCCCATTGAGGCGGGTATGCAAATCGCCGAAAACTATGGTCCCATTTATACGCAGGAAGGGCGTGAAAAACGTCAGGCACAGCTCAAAGAGCTGTACTGGTTCGATTGCACTTGTGATCCCTGTCTGGAGAATTGGCCCACCTTCGAACGCATGCCGACCGATATCATACGCTTTCGCTGTGATGGGCCCAAAACGTGTAGGGCTATAATTGAGGTGCCGGCAACGTGCAATGATTTCATGATTAAATGCGTGACTTGCGGCGAGAGCACCAACATTTTAAAGGGTCTCAAAGTGATGCAGGTGTGCATGCATAAAGTTTTTGTTTCGCTTTTTAATTTTATTGATTGCTATTATTTCATTTCATTGACTATATTGTTTCATTATATTATAATTTATTGTTTTTTTAGGATACCGAATTGATGACACGCACCGCCAAGCGTCTCTACGAAGCCGGCGACTACTCAAAGTCACTGAATAAATTCATTGACTTACTAAAGATCATGTACGAGGTGTTGGCACCGCCCTTCCCCGATTTTTGCCTGTGTCAACAGCATGCAAAGGACTGCTTCCTGCACTTGGGTAATTTCTATAATCTCAATTAAAGCGTAGTTATGTATACTCATGTAGGTAATTGTTGTTGTGCCATTGTCATTAGTAATGAAATTYGAGTTGGTTGCGCGGCAATTTGTAATTGTGCAATCATTGACATTCAATATTTATTAAAGTTTTATTTTCAGCTATAAATCGTTTACAATTTTTATTTACAAACTGACGAACAAATACAGGCATACATAATATTAACTAATGGAAAAAATTACACAACGTTGCATATAAAGTAGAAAAAAATTTTTATAAAATAATTTACAGAAATATACACAAAAGCCATATGCCCGCTACTTAAATATGTTCCACGTGCTTACTATTTTGCTTCAATTTTCACTGTACAATGTACAGTCACCACTACAATTGCAGAGCGTACATTTCTATATATATGTATGTGTGTATATATTATATGAACGGGTCCATGCATCTGTCCTTTAGTAGTACAGCCAATAATTGCTGTATGCATTCGTATTTTTGAACTTTTGTTGTTGCGTTTGTGTGCAGTAATAGCGATTGACTTCGTTGCAACCGGCGTAGCTGACATCGGTGTAGAGGCAACAACGATAGCAATGCTCATGCGTTACATATTGCCAATCTGTGGAGTGAGATCAAGGGAATAATATTAATAATAATAAGTAAGGAAGTGCTAAGTTCGTGTGTAACCGAACATTTTATGCGCCTACTTTTTTAAAGAAAAAACACAGAAATTTCAAATTTAATGGGGAATGTTTCTTATCATTCGAAAAACCATTCTTTGGCATTAATTTTTTGAAGATTATCTCTTTCAAATATTGGCCGTGGCTACGTTTCAGATGATCCATCTGTTGAGTGCAATTATCGTTGACTCGTTCGAGCATTTCGACTGGTAACGGGCGAATAACAAGCGTGTTGTTTTTCTTCAAGCTCTGAATAGGAGCGATAATGTCCACATACATACATATACTTTAGACTTTACATATCCCCACAGGATAAATAAGTGTTCTCTCAATAAATCCATTGATTGATACGAGAAGTGGCTGATACCAAATGTCGTTGATATCGCGAGCTTTAATTTCAGGCATCAAATAGTAGCTTATCACGGCTATGGCGATTTCGTTCTCATCGGCACCATTGTTATAGAAATATGAACCGATGATTTCAGCGGCCTACAAACCACATCAAACTGTTATTTCTCGATGAAATATCAGTTCTTGAATATCTTCAGTTTTCTATTCGCCTCAGATGCGGCAATTTTGTTGTTTACATACCCTTTGAGAATGGAATTGGCCTTTTCGCTGAATAAAATTTGGCTTGAAAATGTCGACTTTTCTTATACTTTTAATACGCGTAACAAATTTCATCGAGATATCTGATTTTTTACTCATGTTATCGCTTCAAAGGATAGATTTACAGACTTTCAGACAGACGTGGGGATTTCAACTGGCTTCGTCTTTTTATCTATTGTATATCGACTAGATTTCGTTGTTACAAACAACCGTTAGGTGAACAAAACTATAATGCTTTACAGCAACATGTTGCAAGAGTATAAAAATGCCTTTGTATTAGACTCTACTGAGTCATTGTCAGGGCTAGCAATCGATTTAATGATACAATTAATGTTTTGAAAGTAATATGAGTTGTAAAATAATTTAAACGGAATGGAGCACTTTTCAAAAATCGACTAGCATATTATGGGAGAAGCGCAAATGCGTGATTAATTTTCTCTAATAGACTGGATATAGCATGCTGTTAAGTATATTTTAAGTACACATGACAGCTCTAAGCTTTTTTGCATGTTACAATATGTGATACATATAAACATCTGAGGGGTAACAGATTGTGTTTAGCATAGCAGGGACACATAAAGTAATTAAATATTTATAGCAATAATATGGCGGAATGTTCAAACATATTTCCATTTAATTTTGCTACATTCTGTTATGTATGTATGTTAATTAACATTTATACCAACTCTGTATTTAAAATCCTCTGATTTTCACAATTTTAGTTTCGAATTAAAAAATGCCCTACAATCTCTCGCAAAGTGTTCGTTTTGTCCATATATTATTATTGGTGATAAGCACCAGCGCGATGAATACAAATGGTAGCATTTCAGTAGAAAGTATGTATGTATGTAATAAATGTTGTTGACGTATATTTCAAGTTTTATGACTTCATAAGAAATTCAATGAATTCATGGGAAATTTGTATAATATTTGTTTACTGACCTTACTTGACCAAAATGTACATAAAAAATCGTTTATTTTTCGCTTGGTCTCCTGAAAAATAGGTTCTCAGATACCCCTAAGCAATCCTCTACAAGTACTATATGAGCTCTTAATTGAAATTGGGTGCACCGGCTTAAAGTTTTATACTATTTACTTATTATCAGATAGAAAAATTCATATGTCGCTTTCTTAGGTTTTATAGGAAATTTACTGTTCCACAAAAATAGTTCCTCAGTTTTTTTTAAAGCATTTAGCTCTTCTATTTGACATTTAGCGCACAACCAACTATTTGTTATACTTACAAAAAACCTTGTAAAAGAACTGTTAGTATGGCTGCTATATGCTAAAGTGGGCCGTAATAGGCGATCCTTAGAGATAAGCTCGTGGAGAAAGAGCCGTGTGCAAAATTTTAAATGGGTATTTCACAAACTGTAAGACTATTTCGCATTAATACCGGCTGTGTTCGGAAAATAACTGACATTTAAAATTTTTTTATTTTATTGATTTTTGAAAATTTTTAATTTTATTGATATGCTATTGTGTGCAAAAAATAGTAAGACTCCTTAATTCAAAATTTACACGAAAACCCATTGGTCGAGTTTTTTTCTATCCATTTAATTTTGTGTGCGGAATCAAATTTCTGGTGTCGAAACGTTCAGAATGTTAGAAAATGCCCCCCTGAATGATAATTGTTTATCGTGAGCAAGGGTTTTTGATTGCTACAAATTATTCAAAGAGGCTCGAGAACGCATTGACGACGAACTACATCAAGGACGGCCGTCAACTGAACATTTACTTGTCAATAAAATGAAGGAATTGGTGCTTAAAATTGACGATTAATAGTCAGAGATCTTACTGGTATCGTTGGAATATCGGAAGGATCAGTGCAACCATGACGACTATCAGGATGTCAGGAAACGCATTATCACTAACGATTAATTATCACTAAGCATGTATCTATGCTTAGGATAAATTTTCAAATTCGACTGAAATTCGGTCTGATTTATTTCCGTGTGACTTCTGACTATCCAGCAAACCCAAAGGACCGTTCCGGGAAAACAGTTTAGAATCAATTGAAGACATTAATATTGAATCGTTATGCGCATTGAAGGCTATTCTGGAAATTGACGTTAACACCTGTTTCGAGGATTGGAAAAAACGTTGGCACAAGTGTATTGGGATCAAAGGAGGCTACTTTGAGGGGGACGACAAAGTTTAAATTAATTAAAGAGTTTTAAAATTATGAACAAAGTCTTACTATTTTTTGCTCATGGTAGTGAGCGGAATGAACAATAAAATTTTCAGATATTTATTGCTTACTCTGTCTGTAGCAACTGTTAAGATCAGGTCTGTTTTTATTTTCGTTTGTTAACAGCTTACACTTCGTTGCTTGCTCGTGATCTATCTGCCGAAAACAATAACACCCCAACCTCCACATTCGGCAGGCATAGCTCAAAAAAAAAAAAAAAAAAAAAAAAAAAAAAAAAAAAAAAAAAAAAAAAAAAAAAAAAAAAAAAAAAAAAAAAAAAAAAAAATCGATTTAGAGAAGTATTTCGAGGGTTGGAAGGAGCACTAGCATAAGTGCTTAAAATCGAATGGTGACTATTTTAAAGGACGAATGAATAAATTGTTTTTTCAAAAAATGAAAATTCACGTTTTAAAACACGTCGCACGAACAGACAGATATGCGAAAATCGACTCAGCTCGTCCCGCTGATCATTTATATATTTTCTTTAACAAACTTTTTGGCAAACATATTGTATTCCCATCAGGTATTTTGGTAATTGGTACGAAACTAGGCCTTTTCAGCCTAGTTACTTTTTAGTAAAATGTAGTTCTCACATAGTATTATGCTCACTGGTTTGATGATTCGTCTTAAGATATCTAATAATATGTACGCACACAAGCACAAACTTAGATACACACTTCATGTTGCGACTAAATCGTGTCTGAGAAAATTTTGAAAATTTAAATGCTAAGAATAATTTCCATATTTGACTTTTCATCCTCATATGTACTCACTCATATGGTATGGGATTTTCGCATGCATATTTCAACACATACTCGTACAAATAAAAAAAAACCAAAAACAATACAAGAACAGTTGGTGGAATTGGGGGTTTGCTACTTACAGCCACATTTCCATTGCAGATGCGGTGAACTGCGTTGCGAGCGGTAATAGCAGCGACTTTGTGGATAGCTGGGCTTTGGTGGTTGAGTGGGTGGTGTGTAAGGATTCCATGGTTTGACTGGACGATACGGAGGATAGCCTGTTTGTCTGGTTGTGATTACTGGTGTTACGGTGGTGGTTGTTGTTGGAATAAATGTGAAAGGTTTAGGAGTTGTTGGAATAAATATAAAAGGTTTAGCAGTTGTTGTTGTGGTGGTGGTTGTTGTTGTGTGGTCGATATTCGTTGCAGGCGTTGTTATTGGTTCTTCTTTTGGCGTGGTTGCTGCTGTTGTTGTGGGCGTTATGGTCTCCTCTGTTATAACAACGGTTGTGGCGGGAAGGCTCTCAGTTGTTATGGGAGGCGTTGTGAATGTGGGGGTTTCTTTTGTTGTTGTTATTGTTGTAGTTGTTGGTGGATCTGTAATGGATTCACTCGTACTTGTTGTTGTGGGTGGCTCAGTGTCCGCTTTCAACGTAGTTGTTTCTTTTATCTCTGGCTTCGGCTCCGGTTCCAGCTCCAGTTCCGGCTCCGGCTCCGGCTCCGACTCCCAATCTAGGTCCACATCCGGCTCCAAGGGAGCTGGTTCGAAATCTTGCGTCAAGGCGAAATTCAAAAGCAAAGCACCACACAATATAAACAACACTCTCGCCTAGTGGAGTAAATTTGCATATTTAGCTGACTTTAATGAAAAATATTAAAAAAATTTTTTTTTTTACAATTACCATTTCACTGTTTTTTTTTTGCTCACACGCTGTTAAAAATTTTTAAGTTCGCTTTTTTTTTCAAATAAAATACCGCCACTAGCTGTTTGAGGCGTCTTCTCGCCAACAGAACTTCTTTCCAACTGGATTGCACGATTAGTGTCATCAAATTGTATTCCCTCTGAAATATTGGCTTAAGCTCAGCGTCGCGTCGCGCCGCCTGGCAGAATTATCGCGCACATGTGAACGACGAAATATGATCGTTTTCAGTCAGTCACACACTTCATACAAGTTCGCTTGTTGTTTTTGTTGTTTTTATTGTTGCTGCATTGTTGTATAACCGCCAGCATTTTAGTGCAAATTCCTTCGTCATGAAGTTGATAACTCGCGGTTAAATTAATTAAACGCCTTGACATATCGGCAACGTATATTTTTCGGGCTTAAATCCATCGGCTGCTACAACAAACACATACGCAAAATATTCACCTACATATTTACATGTTATGTTTGGTTGTAGCGTGGTGCGCGTATTTATTGCATAAACTACATTTGAACACCTTTGGCTTGTAAACAATGCTGGCGGAGTTCGGCACCTCAGCTTCTGTGGAGCTGCAACCGCTTGCTGCTCTTCACCTCGAAATGCGATAGGCGTTTGCGGGCAACCGATATTGCCCCCTGACGTTCGATGTTCGCTGTATCGAAGCAAAATCGGTGAGTAATTAGCTCAGTTGCATGTCTGTTTAGCCGGCTAAACTGTTGATAATCCAATGTTTATGCTTATACACACACACACACACATGCATATATTTATAGTTAGTGACAAGTGTGGCAAAACAATACAAATTAAAATAAATAAACTTTGTTTATCTAAAAGTATATATGTAAGTAGTAGTAAGTATACATATGTACATACATATGTATGTGCTAACATATTTTCAGCTAACGTGCAGTTTGGTGCCATTCGGCGTAAGTTTTGCACTTCTCATTGGAAAACACTAACTTAGAATCATATTTAAGAGCTTTGCAAAAATTTAGTCTAAGTGTGTACAAATACTATACATACATACATATGTATGTATTTATGTGTAAGTATATATGAGAAGTGCTTTAAAACGGACTTGACTTTTAATGTTTTTCAAATACATTGAAAAGCCCGTGCTAAGTCGGTTGCAACCGAACATTTTATACTTTTGCAACTCGGAAGGATCAATATATCCTTCTGTGTAAGACTTTATAATTTAAATTTCGCACGAAAACCCATTGGTCGAAATATGTTTTTCTATGTTGGTGTGACTGTCATTTGTGCCAAATGTCACATCAAAATCATCACTCGTGTTTAGTATATGCTTGTGTTCCTGAGGTGTACCGAGAGTGCCTTCAGCCATTTTTACTATAACTGAATTTATTCAACAAAGAAGTTCCATTAAGTTTTGTGTCAGGAATCAAATGTCGGGAATGAAAATTCAAAATGTTGGAAAAGTCATTCGTTGATAATTGCTTGTCGCGCGCAAGTGTTTTTGATGTGAACAAATTATTCAAAGAGGGCCGAGAACACGTTGGCGACGAATCACGTCCCGGTCGGCCATCAACATCAACAGATGATCAACATGCCAATAAAATAAGGAATTGGTGCTTGAAATTTTACGATTAAAAAATCTCAACGGCTTTGTTGGAATATCGGACTGTTCAGTGAGAGTCATTTTGATAAATCATTTGGACTATGCTTTCCAACTATCAGAATGTCTTGGAACGTATTGTCTCTGGCGATGAGGATTAGATCTATAATTACGACTGGAAAATTGAGCATTAATCGGCAAAATAGTGTGGCTAAAGTGAGTCGAAAAAACCACGTCAAAGCAGGTCAAAAATCAACGATTGGCAGTTTTCTTCTATTATCGAGTGCGGCACACTCTTTGATTTTTTTTCCCACCGGCAAACTATCAATAGGGTTATGTATCGTTTGCGTGAAGCTATTCGTAAGAAGAGACCGGAATTATGGACCAAAAACTCTTGGGTTTTGCTTCACGATAATGCAACGTCGCATACTGCTCTGATTCTTCTTGTACTTTTTACATGCAGTCATACTATTATTATGGAAGGTTTCCTTCCGAATCTACATATACAATATATCTCACATATTGAACTGTGGCATAAGCACATATTTATTTGATGCCTGTGTTCTTAAAAAGATCCGAATTCGACAGTTTTTTGGCCCTTAGTCGTCCTCAGTTGTCATTCTTACAAACAAATGATGCATTTGACATCTACATATAACACTTATATAACCTAAACTGTTGCGTTTTGGAAACAAAATTCCCACATAGACATCTTTAGTCCAAATCTTACTAAAAATTTAAAAGTAAAGTAAAAAGGAAATGCCTATTTCATCTGCTGCTAATTTAATCTTGATTCGACAGCCCGTCAACATTCTTTATTAGGAGTACTATCAAATTTTCAGCGGTTGCTGACTCACTGTGGTATTCCGAATAAGGTTTGCTATTCAGAGCTTTCTGGTTTTCTTACAAGTAAAAAATCTTGTAATACTCACAAATAAATTTTTTTCTTGCAATGAATTGATCATAAGCAATGTTTTTATCAACATTTTGAGGCCCTTTTTTATATAAAATTCTATGAACAAACTTCGACAAGTTACTTGTAAATTTTTTGGCATATGTCGGAAAAACGAAGAATTAGGGACATCATTCAAGAAACTTACTACTTTTTTCGGTTATTTCAATCCAGTTTTATATGCATAGTTTTTTTACAAAGTGAGTCAAATGTCTTGAACAACATATGCCGGCATATTTATTTATATATCCAAATATTTTGGATGACAGTCGATTGGACTTTGGTGTAAAGTAATGGAGCCATGTCTGATCCATTGTCACATATTAATGCGAAAAAGGCGGATTTGTTACGCGTGAACATCTCCAATCAATCATTAACTCGTAGTTGTTTTTTTATTTTTTTTTTAAATTTTTTTTTTGTTTTGCACCCACTTTGCATAGAGCTTTCTCATACCCAAATATTCGTAAATGATATGATGTTCACGTCCAGTTGGTATCTTTGGATTGTCTGATATCTCGAACAACTGCACTTTGTGGTCAGCCAAAATATTTTGTGAATTTTCAGCTGCTTTCGTCGGTAACAACCTCTTTAGAGCGTCCACTGCGTCCATTGTCTTCGGTGTTGATTTCACCACTTCTAAACTTAGTATTCAAATCTTTGATGGATGGTTTTTCTAGGACAGTGTTCGGAAACTACTCGTCAAGCCAAGCTATATTTTTTTTCATCAAAAAGCTATATTTTATCAGCACTCGAAATTAATATTCATCAATTTTTTTCACACTAACAAGAGTTGTTTAAATCTAAATGACATAAATCTCAAACTAATGATCCGACAGTTGTTTGAAGATTATGGCTAACCAAAAATTTTATGGATTTAATTCTAGTATGTGTCTATATGTCAGGCCAGGGACTTCTCAATTGACCTGTTACACGTGATTATTGTGTTTCCTAAAGCATTGTTTTCACGGGAAATTGATAAGCCAGTGACCTTGGCACTGGAAGCACACATACAGATGCAGACAAACACTTCGAATGAATTTGAATGAGTGAATAATTGCTTCGGCAAGCAATAAAGTAGGGTGCTCATATTGCAAATATACTTACATTGTATATGTGCCATCTTTTTACAGGGCGCTACATACATTTATTTCATTTATTGTAATTTCGATGATATGAAGCGCAATGCTCGCGTCAAGAGCGCCTATTAATAACTTGACGTTACAGTAAATAAAAATTTTGTTCTTTTTTTTTGTTTGTTTTATTTGTCATATCAACTTATTATGATTTGTATAAAATTCTGGAAAATTGCCTTAGTCAGAGTCTGCTTTCGTTCTGGGCGTTTAAGAAAACAAAGCGACAGACACACACCCGCATATGTATAACGTTATACCTATTTACGTACATTCGTAAGTCGCAAGTGAGAGTATTTACATACTGACTAATTTGATATACATACTTCAGATTATACATTTCATATAATATATATAATATATATACAAATATTGAAGTTTACACATCTGCATTCGAAATTGTTGGCTTGAAAGTGAGAGCAAATTGATTAAGACATACATATGTATGTATATATATGTATTTAAGTAGATATACCTACACACATATATGCATATTTTGTATTAAATACCACATACATCCATAATTTATTTCAAACAATGACTAAGCGTATACTTTAATCCCTATGAGTACTCACTACTCCCTTTGTTTCAGGCAGATTTTAAATATAAATAAACTTTTTTTTTTTATTTATAAGCACTTTTAAAAAATGATAAGTATTTTGACTATTCAGCAGTAATAAATTGAGATGTTTACTCATATAAAACCCCTCGAGTTTATTCTAGTCTTATCGTCATTCGAAAGCGCGTTTAAAACCTAGCAGGTATTTCACTTATTACGAAGTTAGCTGTTGTCGAAATCTTAAATGTAATGAGTTGAAGTTGAAGACTTTTAATTCCTAAAGCTGGAGGATTATTATTATTATAGTAATTATTATTATATTTGTATTAATTATTATTATTATTGTATTAACTTTTTCGAAAATTTCAAAATGTTCATCAGTGGATTAGGTTTATTGTTTAACTTTTTCTTCTTTACACCGCAAGCGTCATTACATAATTTTAGGGACATGTCCACGGAGAGAGAGTAGAATTTTCATCCATGTATAATGAATGTTTGGGACTTGTGCTCATATAAATAAGACACGCCACTCATAGAACTAAAGTTTATTCAAAGCACTTTTTTTCGTACATAAATGAATTACATTTTACAAAAAAATTTAAGAAATTTAAATTCAGTTCAAAACAGAGTACATATTTATACTCTTGCAACATGTTGCTACAGAGTCTAATAGGTTTGTTCACCTAACAGTTGCATGTATCACCTAAAACTAATCGAATTAGATAAAGGGTTATATACTACCGTGAGCTAAAAATATTAAGGCTCATTTGCTCATAATTTGAAAGTTCTTAATTTATTCTTTAAAACCTACTCTTAAGAATAGTAAAAAAAAAAAAATTATATTCCTTGTTGACAGTTTGGTCTTAAGGAGTTCGGAGTGCACCAAACCTCGATAATCGAAAACTATCCACATGCCATAACCTTGATTTTTGAACTACTTTGACGTGGTTCTTCCGTCCTTGGCTACCTTTGCCACGACATTTGGCCGCTTGGTCGTCTGTTTCCGGGTCATAAGCAAGATCCAAGACACATCGTCAGTAATAATTATGTTTCATGACATCCTGGTAGTCGGTAAGCGTTGTTTTACAGACCTTAACGCGACGCAGTTTTTCGAAAAAAATGAGTGGTTTTGGAACTAATCGTGCTTTTACTTTTCTTAAGATCAAATGATCTTTCAAAATGGTTTTCACTGATCCTTCCGGTATTCCAACGATGTCAGTAAGACCTCTGACTGTTAATCATCGCTTCTCAAGCAAAAGCTCCTTTATTTTGTTAACGGTTGATTATCAGTTGATGTGGATGACTGTTTTGGGCTTGGATCGTCGTCAACATGTTCTCGAGCCTCTTTCAATAATTTGTACCAATCAAATACGCAAATAATAAATATCAAACCAGCAAATAATTATCACCGAAGGCCTTTTTTAACATTTGGAACTTTTCGGCAACAGAAATTTTATTATGCACATAAAATTTTAGGGAACTTTTTTGTTGAATATTTTCGCTTATTATAAAAATCGCCGATTGCACTTTATGTACTTAAAAAAGGCTAGTGGATATTAATCATTAATAATTATTTTGATGTGACTTAGGGCACAGATGTCATATGAACCGAGAAAAAAAAATATTTAAACGAAATTTACGTTAAAAAGTCTTACTATTTGTTGCCGACAGTAGTAAATCCAATAAAATAAAAAGAAAAAATTGAAAAATCAATAAAATAAAAAAAATTTTCAATTACTGATATTTTCCGCACATATGTATGTATTTCGTATATATGTATATGCGAGCATGTTCAGCTTTAGAGATGTCGATATCTAAGGTTTTGTGTAAACGAAAACGAATGATCGGCCGAATTGTGCGCTAAGTGCCGAATAAAAGTACTAAATGCTTCAGAAAAGACGGAGAATCTGCCATTAACAACTAAGAGCTGATAGTTGGAGATAATTTCTTAGAGGTGTCTAAGAACCTAAACAAATATTATACACTTTTCCCATGAATTCAAGGAATTTCTTAAGAAGTCATAATATTTAAAATCCTTAGATTGTGTAGTTCAATACCAAAAACATTAATTAGAGACAAACTTGCTACTGAAATGCTGCCATTTTTGTTTACATATCTCCCTGTTGCTTATCTTCAATAAAAACATATGTACAAAACMAAATTTTTGGAAGTTTTATTTTGCGCATTTTGTGCGTTATCAATTTTACCATGGGAACCCCCCCAAATAGAGTCTTCTTGCCGATTTCATAATAATTAAAGATTTATAAATTTTGCAATTTTAAATTAAATTGTTTTACAAGTAAATATTTATCTAATGTAAGTATAAAATATATATTTATTGTTAGATAAAAAAATCATCACTAACCTATTGTTACAGCCCTAATGTATATATTAATAAATCCATACCCATTACCAATACAGCAAATATAACAACAAATCAACGAACTTATGGTGTTTACTGATAAAATGCAATAACTGGGTTTCGCTTTGCAAAATGTGTTTTGTTATTGCTGGCAAATATGCTAAACAAAAACAAAATGTTAACACAATGCTATGCAGCTGTACACAGGGTGTGCAAGAAAGTGTACTTTAGTCGAGACCAAAACCAAAATATTCATTGTGAATACACTGTTCATCAGCGACTTTGTTGTTGCACCACATTTTGCAGTGACGTCACGTACTTTGTTATAATTCTGCAAAACAAACCCCTGCTGGACGTCGCTGTTGGCCTGGTAAAATGCAAGTTTACTGACTTTTGAAATAAAAGATTTCGCCGAAGCCGGCCAGGTGAGTGATGTTGCTCGTGTGTGTGTGGGTGTGTGTAAGAGAAGCTGTGTTGTGCTATCATTGACGCAGGGGACGACAAATGGGGTAATTTATAAAACAACATTATAGTATAATAAAATTATAATAATCAAATTTTTGAATTTATAGTGGATAAATAAATCTATAAATTTCTTAATAAATAAAACATGTGTATTTTCTTATAAAAATGTGCAGTGTGTTAACCAGCGTAAGTATACATATATCATAATGTGTGTGTGTTCATATATGAATGCATGCATGTACCAATGGACATGTGAACTCAGTGTGTTCCTACCAACAATATATTATTTCGTGGCACAGGGTACACAATAAGAAACAATTTAGCATGGACACAACCCTATTGCTACGGCTATTGTGAATGCATGACAGCTAACGCCTAAATTCATGCTACACTTGTGAGAAATGTACTGATAAAATTTGTGCGCGAGACCTACTGCACGATTTTGGTTGCCTGGTAAAATGCAAGTTTACTGATTTAGAATTTCAACAATTTGCGCGAACCCGATTTACATGGCGGACACTAGGGGGTATGACGTGCAGGCATGCGAAAGGAAATGCGGGTGAATTTTGGAACTTTTGTATGAAATTCAAGTAAAACCGAAATGAAAATTAATAAAATGGTATAAAAACTAAAAATAATAAAATAAAATAATAATTAAAAATTATTTTTATTTACTTATTTTATAAAATATAAAACACGAATATTATACGAGTAAATTTTCGTACGAAATGAAGGGAGGAAGTAAAAATAAATAAAATAGCAAAAAAAAAAAAACATAAAAAATAAATTTTACGTACAAAATTATTTTTTACAGCGTTTTTAAAAATTACTTTTTATGGTTAACACTAAAGTAATATTTTCATTGCACGACGTGAATGGGAAATTGAAATTGAGGAAGAATTTTTGCATGAATTACAGAAAAGAAGATGTCAAAATGAATATAGTTATATTTAGAAATTATTTTTGTTAATTTTTTTTTATTAAAAATTATTTTTATTAACATTTTTTTTATTAAATCATTTCGCGTTTGAAATACGAGTAAATTTTCGAATTTTTGTACGAAATGCGAGTAGATGGCAATGAAAGCAAAAACAAATTGTAAGATAGATGTGTATAAGAGACAGGTCTGTAGCAACTGTTAAGATCAGGTCTGTTTTTATTTTCGTTTGTTAACAGCTTA
>NW_017534664.1:418089-421236 GCF_001853355.1 Bactrocera latifrons
ATTTTTTTAATGCAAACATTTAATACTTACACCAAAAATGTTTCTGAAATATGCAATTTTCAATAAAAAAACCATTAAATTTTCAATATTTTTTTTTAGCATTTATTTATTCATTTAAATATTAATAACATTTATAATGGCGCAACAGGCACATAAAGTTAACCATATAAATACATGTATATTAAATAAAAGTACACATGTTATATGGTACATATGTACATATATCTATACGTAAATATATAATTGCTTTGTATGTATTCAATTAAAGGCTTAACATATGTATTGTAAACATGTAAGTAAATATATGCTTTAACGTAATTTGCTTAATCGTTTAGGGCAAATTGTTGCAAACAACTGTTGAATTGTAAATTTCATTTCACTGCTGCGCTTGTTAATCCTCGCTTAATTTCTAAAATTACAAACAAATTGTAACCATGTAAGTATACATATACAATACTTATATCAAAAGTGTATGTACGTGGCGTAAAACGGTTGATTAGCAGCGGTGATATGTAACTTGTTGCTGTTGTAGGTAATAAAAATGTTTTTTTCTAGCGTTTTTTTTTTTTTTTTTTTAATTTTCTTCAAAGTGTTGACATACAAAAATACAAAATTTTTATGCATGCGTTTTACAGTTAGTATAGAAACTACGCTGGGTGGTGAATAATTTGAGAAGACAAAATTTCGGAATTTCTGCTTATACACATTTGTTTGTTGCGAAAATTGTGCGCTAGCAATTATAGAAAATTACAAAAAATTTTGTTGTTTTTTGCAAAAATTTACAAAAAATTTTTTCGTGTTTGCCGTCAATTACTTGCACACTTTGGTAACTGTGGGCGGCGGGAATGTGTGGATTTCGGAATGGGTGCTCGCGGGCGAATGAGTGGGGTGCTGAAGTAGTGCGCTGCTGGGTGGTAAGCGCCCAATTTCTCGTATGAAGGATTGTACTTTTGGCATATGAGTTGCAAGTGTCGATATATAAACATATATAGGGTGCTTATTTCACTAAAAATTAAAATTACAAATAAAATTATGCATAATACAAATGGTGGTGTGGCGTATACGCAACATTTTCATATTCATTTTCAATACAAGTGCGTGCATGCATACATACATACTTATGTATGTAAGTAAGTTATGTATAGTAGCTTATGCCGCTGATAACTATTTGAATTGGCAAAAGTAGTCAAAAACAAAAAACAAAAATGCCCGTCGTCACTTGTAAGCTCATGCATTTTTGAGGCATATGGACGTGTGTATGTATTGCTGTGGTTGTGTGCCTCACATAGCTGCGTTTTGTTGCTGTACTCATTTTACAGCGACATTCTCATGCGGCATGGTTTAGAAATCATAAGAGTGATCTTCATCATCGCCCTTGCGCACCTTAAAGACAAATCGGTAAATGATGGCGGCAACAACGGCACCGGCGAGCGGTCCCACCCAGTAGGCCCAATGATCCGTCCATACGTTCTGAATGACAGCGGGACCAAAGGAACGTGCCGGATTCATGCTGGACCCAGTCAATTTGACCTTGTGAGTTAAAAGAAGATAAAAAAAAAAAATAAATAAAAATAAAAAAATAATAATAAATAAAAGAAAAAATGAAAATTCCAATAAATATATACTTTCTACTTACAGCACACAAGTGTCCAGCCGTGATGGAAAGACCAATAGCGAGTGGCGCTGAGCCCTTGATGTCTGTGCGTCCGGGATCGCACACAGCTTTGACCACGAACACCAGCAGGAAGGTGATCAAAGCCTCAATGAGCACCACGCGTCCAGCATCGAGTGTGCTGGCATATAAAGACACACCCAAATTGGCGCCGGCTACCTCCTCAGTAACGGCGGCCTAATAAATTAGTGAAAAATATTGGCATTTAATATATTTTTTGTTAATTGCTATGCCTCGAACTTACGACTATGACCGCTGCTCCAGCTATGGCGCCGATTAGCTGCGCTAGGATGTAGAGCACACTCTTCAAGATGCTCATCTCACCAACAACGAGGAAGCCGACGGTTACGGCTGGATTAATGTGACAGCCGCTGATATGACCCAGACCCTGTAATGAGAAAAAAATTATATATTTTTAGTTATTTGTAAAATTTAATAAAATGAGGATAGGTTAGATCGTTGTGCATACTATTATTTAGTTGTGTTCACGCTGATAAATGTTAAAGGGTTTAGATAAAGTGGAAAATAAGAAGAAAAATTTAACAAATAAAAAGTGTGCCATATTGAGATCTGATTTTTTTCGTTCGGTTTGTTTGACAGCTATATGCTACTGTAGTACGATTTGAACGACATTTCGGATATTATAACGCTGACCAAATTTCGGGTGGATAATTTGTCAATTCTAAAAATGTTCCGTACAAGAACTTGATTCTGATCGCTCGGTTTGTATGGCAGCTATAGGCTTTAGTAGTCGCATCTGAACAATCTCTCAAGAAATTCTACTGTTGCTTTAGAAAGTAAGTCATATCGAATTTTAGGAAGATATCTTGTCAAACAAAGAAAATTGCCATACCAGAACTAGGTATCGGCTGAATAATTTCTATGACATTTATGTATATGCTATAGTCGCGCGATCTCGGCGATTTCGACAAATGAATAACTTTTAAGCAGAAAAAGACGTGTGCAAAATTTCAGAGCATAAATCGGCTCAGCTTGTCACGTTGTTTAGGTTTCTATAAACTTTTTCTATGGTCTCCAACGTTTAGTTTTGAAAATTACAAACTTTATATAGTCATATACTACTACTCCCACTACCAACAACATAGACTTCTCTCTTCACTCTTTCTTTACGTGTCTTACTTATCCTCTCATAACTGTTTTTCACAATTCATAATTTCCACACTTGCAAATTAATCTTTCCGTCTTAGTGTTTTTCCTAATTCCGGATCCTCTTGAACATCCAAATGTGGTTTGAGATGAGTAGTTAAACCATGAGTACCTCAGCTAGTTAAGAAATATCGATTTATGCATGCAGATTTCTGAGGAAGTTATCCAAAAATTTTGCACAATTCAAAACCGCAACAATAACGGATTCAAAGCTGGATTAGATAACTGAGCGAATTTGATTTCATCAAGTCTTGATCGGAAGGTTTTCGCGACGCTATAGATCAGAAATTATAAAATCGTGCCAAGGA
>NW_017534664.1:421286-425844 GCF_001853355.1 Bactrocera latifrons
AAAAAAAAATTAAACAAACCTCTGCTTCTGAAATACTGTTACCGAAGTCATGATATTTTCTACTATCGCAGATCCACAATACTCCAACAGCGATATTATTGGAAGCAAGTGGTTTATAACTGCTTTATACCTACAACGTCAACTGAGTCTGACGAAATTTTCAAGTAAATAATGATCACACAAAATCCACAGCTTCTTTGAAGGAAATAATTTAAAAAAAATTTTGTTTTTTTTTTGTTTTTTTTTATTTCAATCACGGAGAAGATCAGAAACACTGCAGCAGTGGCAGACTTAAAGATAAAATCTTTGCTTTTTAGTAGAGTGTCTCTAACTAAGTACATAACAATAATTCACAAAGTACGTTTAGCACTTCAAACCGGTATCATTAAAATGGTGTTGCTAAGTTGAATAGTACCATATATCCATTTTAAAGGGGGATTACCAAAAAGTATACCCTTAAGTGCTTTGTTTTCGGATAATATAATTTCTGACATATTTAATTCTTACAGCCAACAAGTTATACATATGCTCACTTATACATAAGTATATGTATACCGTACATACGTATATTCATATGTCAGCACGCATATAAATATAAATAATTGTAAAACATATGTATGTATAGTTCTTGAAATTCAATTGTGCTGAAATTTGCATTGCTAAATTGTGATTTAGGTGCGCACATGCGCAGTCATTCTGTGCAAATTAAATGTATTCCTTCACTGCTTCGTAATGCCTTGAAATGCGTTTGAAATCGAGGCATAATAAATATGGCTCTCACACTTACGCGGGTACTCAAGTGTGTTTGTTGGCAAAAAGGAGCAGCGAAAAAGAATTCTTTGCAAATTTATTGAAAGTCATTGCGCATGCGTGCGTATGTTTCTTTCGTTTAAAGTTTATCACATATAATGACACAATTTGTCAACGATTTAAACAAATGTTCAGACAGTTACAAGTGATAAGTTGCTGGTAAGTATGTAGTTGGTGCAAGTGGGCATCAAGATGTTGTGGTGTGTTGAATAGTTTATGACTGTGAGAAAATCATCGTGTGTTTTTCTACACAGTATTTAAAGTTTAGTTTGAGATTAGAGATGGATATTGTAATACTTTATTGTTGGTAAGCGATGTACAATTTCAGAGACTAGAAAAAAAAAAAATAAAAAATATTGTATATGAACCAAAGAGTATGTAAATAGTTCGAGTTTTCCTAGCGACATTCGCTCTGGCTGGCTATGCGCTACTGGCAAAATCAACTGATCAGAATTCAAGTAACTTCACAATTAAATTAGAGTCTTAAAATCTCTACAGGGTACCTATAGATACATATGCATCTGAATAAGAATCGCATTACGCATGCATTTGTGCTGCATCAGCACTTGTCATCTTACTTCGCGATGATTTTGAAAACCACATTCGCCGATTATGCGTTGTTGAAATTGAAAGTGATTATTTGCGAAAAAATCAAAAAGGCAGATCAGCGATTAAGTACTTGTGCCAAGCAAAAACATTTAGTTGAGCATCGATGACTTAGCATAAGAGCTCTGCTCTAACTCTGCTATTATTGTATTAAGAATGTGCTGAAGGCTGTACGCCACAGGTGAATGAAATATCAATGCCTGAGTAAGAGGTATCACTTTTAGGATCGCTTGTAATAATGATAAGCTTGTAAGCAGAGTTTTTTTTTATTTAGAAAACTGAAGCAAACTGTTTTGGTATTTAGTGGTATAAAAAATATGCTATTTTGAAGAAACAAATTTATTATTGATTTTGATACAGTTTCTTAAAACTAATTCAGGTCAAGTTGTCTGTAAGCAATAAAAAACTTAATTTCGATTTTTGTGCTGATACGTTGTTTTGCATTTTAGGTAACGATATCCGTTTATCATGTAAAGGGAAACGTTAACATCGAAAACTTTAATTAAATTTAACAGTTACTAATTTGTTTTGATATCGATTTAAAGTAGAAATTTTGATGTACAAAAATAAATTAATATGCTCGGTAAGCTTGAATCGTATGCTCTTTCGAAAAAAATTACATGGGAAATTACATAATTAAAGATAATTTAAGATAATTTGTTGTGTGGATAAATATCCTTACAAATCACAGGAGTGTTATAATTGTTTGCAATTTTTATGCCGGTATCACTGATTAGACCAGTTGTTTGTTCGATTCGTTATTCTCAGAAATTTGGCAAACTTGAAGTCGAATATTTGTTATCATAAAGAAAGTACAAGTACAAAATTCATCCGAAAAATATCTTTTTGTGAGGAGAAGGTAAGTAACTCACACATTAATACCTTTCTTATAGAATATTTATGATAGATTAATAAAGTATCTAAATTAAGCAAGTTACTTTGTAAAATTTTTTTATATTTTATTTTTAAATGAATATTTAATGTAAAGGCAGCTTAGACCCTTACTTTTAAAATTTTCTAGAATAAATTTTGAGCTAAACGAACCATTCCGCCGCATATGTCATGATTTCAATTCTCATTCCAGCACATTTGATCTAACAGACTCACTCTTTACCATTAAAAAAATTATTTTATCCACTCTTAACAAGTAACATTTAAAGAAATTATAAACTTTAATTTTAATTCTAAATTTTGGTTGTTGAAATTTTTGTTTTTGTTGCTGTAGCAGCTTAAAATCGCAACGCTTAAAACTCTCTTGCCTTTTATGACTCGGCTATTTCCGCTCGTTCGCGGATTGCGCTCCTCGCGTCGGTTGGGCGGAAGAAGGGTAATCATTGGGTATTATTATATAAAATAATATCATATATAATAGTGTCCTGGGTATAACGCTGGCAGACCTCAGGCAATTGACACCACAAATAAAGAATGAAGTATTAAGCACCTCACCCCAAACGATTTGAAATGTGCTCCACAAAAATATATCTCTGCTGAAATCAGAAATATTATTATTCCGTTAGCAAAACAATACTTTAATAAACCGGGCTCGCTTTGGGATAACAAGGTATATAATAACGAACCAGAATTCAATATTTTTAGTTCAGATGGCGCTCAGAAATTATAAAGAAAACCCAATGCACCCTTAAATATACAAAATTTAACTCAAACTGTTAAACACAGACATGTAAACGTGATGGTGTGGGGGTGTATGGCCACAGTAGGAGTCGCAAAAAAATTTGATTTTGAAGTGAACTATCAGTTTTATTTGAATATCCCGCGCTGGAAATCATCTTAAATAAAGTGCATTTCAACTAGGATTAGAATGGCTATTTTATATTTCAACAGGACTATAAATACTAAGGAACTACATATACGCCTCCCGAACTGCCGTATCCGGCTTACATCGAACATATTAGGAATTTGTGGGAAAAGAAGATTCACAAGATCCATTAAACAACCAAGGAGGATTTTAGACAAGCTTTGATGGCTAAACGCGAGAGGCGAGATTTCCAAAAAAAAAGGCACAGAAGTGTTAGGTCGAAGCATGAATCGGCGTCTTCAAGCAATTGTTGTAGCAGAAGCAAGTTTTTTCATATTTTGTCAATAGATGTCGTTGCAGTCGTACATCGTCAGTGCTCTCAATCACATTTTGTCATGCCATACAGTGTTGGAAAGGTGAGATTTGAAGCTTCATTTAAACAAAAAAACAAAAATTAAAAACGGGGAAGTTGAAAAAAGGTACAGCTTTTCAAAAGTGATTGAAAAAAATGAAGAAATTCGCAATATTTTGAAATTTTTGTATAAAAAAGAGAAGAATGCCCCGCAAGCCACCAATTAAAAATGATGACGATGCTGTATCAGTTCGCGTAGCACAACAATAGTTCGCTGGCCTCCCTTCTGGAAATTTTCGTAATTTCGATTTACACTGATCAAAGTTTCACACTGATGGAATTAGGTTTCTAGCGGACAATTGACAAAAACTGGTCGATCAAAATGGTATATATTTGCTTATTTATTTATTATTATAAATATTATATAAAAAAATTAAGTTGAAGTTTGATTAATAATACGAAAATACTTTTTTGACTATAAATGAATTAATATTCAAAAATTTATGTAAACTGTTTCTGTGTTCAGTGAAGTTGCTATGTTTTTGCTTATATTTATACTTTTCTTTCTTATTACTTTAGAAAATAACGATTTTTTTTGTTTTTATGATGATACCTTGTTTTGCATTTTATATGGCGATATATACTTTGCATACCTACAAACATGTTTGTATGAAATCGTGTAAAACTCTCAATGAAAAAATTTCAGAAAACCTGTTTCCTGTGAACAACTGTGAACCTATAACTTAGATCAAGACTCATATTTTTAATAATTTTTTCTCTTGTATTATTTACAACCAGCATACTGAAAACCAAAACAGGTTGCTTTTTTGCACAGAAATCTATTCAAAACACATGAAGGTGGCGGTCAGCTAAACTGAAAAATGCAGAAACTAAATAAATATATGAACGAATAAATGTTTTCAGAAACCGAATAAATAAAGTGCGTTAAACGCCAGTAAAACACAAGTGAGACTAAAACGACTAAATTAAGACAAAAAGCTAAGCGGCGATCACCGAAGCAAAGAACACAAAAA
>NW_017534664.1:425947-443957 GCF_001853355.1 Bactrocera latifrons
AAAAATAAGAATAATTTAAAGAAAATTTGAAAAATAAAAATAAAAAATAAAAAAAATAAAAAATTAAAAACTAAATGTGAATGGACCACAATAAACGCGTATTACGGCTGGGCGGCGTGTGCACTATAAAATTGAAAGCGCGCGTGGAAAAACCCGCATAAGTACATATGTACGACCAAGCAGGCGCAGCAGCTGTGCGTTGACTTGTAAGCGTGTTATTCAATGATATTATTTATTTACTACACTGCGTAGAGAACATATGGGAATACATAGTGGTTGATATTATTTTGTTTACATGCGTCAGCTTGCCAAAGGCCTACAATTTATCGGTATCAACAATCATTAGCGCGCTAAGCCGCCAAGCCGCGCCAAATGCGTTATGCCAGAGTCACGGTTAGCGCTTAAAGGCGGTCACTAAATGGCCGCGGACAGCAAAGCACAACAACGCGTTAGGCGGCCTGCCACAGTGGCAAGAACTGCTAGGAGAATTGCCAAATGCAACACCAAGCTGTCTGCGACAACACTTTTAGGCCTACAACATGTCGATATACGCACACACATTTTCATACCTGGCATTATTTATATGATTTTTTATTTTTTTTGGTTCATTTTGCTGCTGGCAACTTTTATGCATTTTCAATCAAAACACTTTCAATTGCGCGCTAGTCTGTTGGCAGCCGAAAGAGACCGCGCTGCAGCGATTTGACCGCAGATCCGTTTGTGCTGCAGCAGCGATTGCAATGATTTCATTGTGTTTTTTATGGCATTGCTTTTTGTTTTTGTTGCTATAAACGCGTAAATTGTTTGTGCAATGGCCTTGAGTGCTTGCTAAAACAGCGCCTTGCTGCTAATTCAACAGTGAGCGCGTATTTTACATACCATATATGTATGCATGCGAGTGTGTGGTGTGTGTGTTTAGCGCTCCAAGGCGCAAAAGCGTTTGAATGGTGATTGCTTGGCGCTGCCTGGCGCACACCGTGACATGTACAGATCACATCTTCGCATTGTTTATGATTATGGGCGCATGTGTTGTTGTTTTTTATACTCGATAGAGTTATAGCGGCTCGTACGCGCCTATCTAACGGCGATTGTTTTACGCTTTTGACTTTATTTTTAGTTGCAAACATATGTACATACGTATATCTGTAAGTATTCTTGGGCTGCATATAATTTTATGCAAAGTTTCGTTGAACACTCTTTAACACGCGTATTAAATACGACACTGAATTTAATAAGCATGTTGCCGTTGAGTCAGTAAACGCAATGCGCTCATAACAATAAATTGCATATTCCCATAGATCTCTCGCAAGCGATCAAAAAGCACAAAATTACAGCAAAGGCGGCCTATCAAATCAGATTTAACAACAAATCGTTGGCGTTGGCTCATATTTATTTTCGGTTTGCTGTTACATTTGAATATGTGCACACCTTGATCTTTGACAGTGTTGCGATCTCCCTTTCTTAAGGCATGAATCACAATGTGAATTTTTATTACATGTGAAAAATGTTACTCATACGGCATGGTGGCTTTGCTTGGAAAACACTGCTTCTTCGCACGTATTTATGGTATATGGTAGGTGACTGCGGTGAATTACAACCATTTAGTTGGATCATTATGTTCGTTTAGAAAAATTAAAATTTTTTAAAATTAAAATTTTAAGCATTCAAAATGTTTCTTCTTCTTCTTCATTGGCGTAGACACCGCTTACGCGATTATAGCCGAGTTAACAACAGCGCGCCAGTCGTTTCTTCTTTTCGCTACGTGGCGCCAATTAGATATTCCAAGTGAAGCCAGATCCTTCTCCACTTGGTCCTTCCAACGGAGTGGAGGTCTTCCTCTTCCTCTGCTTCCCCCGGCGGGTGCAGTACCCGAATACTTTCAGAGCTGGAGCGTTTTCGTCCATCCGGACAACATGACCTAGCCAGCGTAGCCGCTGTATTTTTTCAAAATGTTTACATGTATATAAAATGATATTAAAAAAAATTGATTTCGCTAATTTATTTCGGTCTACCAGCTTGTTTACAGCAGCTGCTTAAGACGGTACACTTCAGTAGGGCGTTGCGGCTTTTACAATGGATAACAATAAAGATAAGTGTAAAAACATCTGGTGGGGATTATTATATATGTATATAATTCTAATCTTTAATCTAATTTAATCTAATTACACCCATACACTTGAGTATAGTAGTCGCTAGGTAATCATATAGTAAGATCTACATTGTACATGGCTATTGGCTATCAATCAAAGGCAACTGGACCATGCCAGTCGCCACTATCGGTCGAAAGTTTCTTGACCATGTCACAAATAAAGTTTTTTTGTATTGGGAACACAGAAAGGCTGAGAGAGGAGAAAAAAAGTAGTGGAAGGATTTTAGTCTTAGTGGTTTCGAAGTGAGTCTTCTAAGTTCGTTGTTAGAGCACCATTATATTCACCCCCATACCCCGAAATATAGCCTGGGTATCGCTAAATGACTTCCAGCCTTCACGACCTTTCAACTCATGGACTCGATCTTAGCTTCTGAATTGGTTTATGAATATGATTAGCTTTTTTATGATTTTGGTAGAAACCTGGGCTGGTGGTTACGGCATTATGTGACTTGAGTAGAACTGAATGAAACCCATCTAATAGGCAGGCCTCAGCGTGCATCAGGAACTCACTATCAACTTCAGCTTCAGACTTGATGGCTATTTTTTCTAACCGAGATTGATGTCAATAAGGTAGCGTTAGATTTACTGCTCCGGAGTGCAGCCTCCTTTAGAGCAGTGATTATCCATTCTGATGGCAGAACGGCCTTGCCCTCAACAGCCGTGCGTTCAGAGATGGTTAAGGGATAAGGTGCCAGACCACAGCGGGATCGTGATTAGCCGAGTTTACAACAGCGCGCCACTCATTTGTGTTTTAGCAGTTTGGCACAAATTTAAGACTCCAAGTTCAGCCAGGTCCTTCTCTATCTGATCTTACTAACAAAGTGGAGATCTTTCTTTTCCATTCCCTACCCCTGAGAGTACTGCGTTGAATACTCTCAGAGCTGGAGTATTTTCATCAAATCGAACGACGACGACGATTTCGAGACGTTGTTGGTTGTTGTTAAAATGCTGGTTCTAAGGTGGATGGAATTATCTACGACTTCGGCTTCAACTTCGAAGTTATGAACCAGGAAACCTAGTCTAACCCATGTTTTTTTAGCAGAATTGGAAGAGATCGGAGATCTCCACGCCTCATATGTTCTATTACTAGATAGCTAGGCGTTGAAACACTATCGGTTATTGCGCTTTCGGTACAAGATCGATCGTGAGTGATCCAATGAGCTCTTTACGCTTAGTGTGGCCACATTTTTCTTCCTTCTTGTGAGAGTTCTAGAAGGCAATTGCCATATCGGCGTCCATGCTGTAATGTTGAGAATCTCACCGGACGACCACTGCTGAAGCTTTATGGAGGGAGACGATCTGGAAAGATCCCAGTACTTCCTTTTTCATTGTATTGCGTTAGTGAGTTCAAGGCTTAAGAACTTGGCAGCTCACACTTGCGGATACCTCACTCAGCTGATAGGAACAGAAACTAATGCCTATGCAAATTTGTATTGGTTGAATGTATTTGATTGAATACATGAGTTCATAAAGGACTAGGCGCATGCAGATTTTTCCTAGACATCTCTTAGTCTGGCAATTTCAAATTCAGACCTAAGGGGTTACATGGGTTTACGGGTTAAAAAAATCGATTTTTTTATTATCTTATTAACTATTAGTTATTTTAAAACACCTCTAGAATATTGTCCCAAATTTTCAAGTTGATCCGAGTAATATTTTCGGAGATGCAGCACTGAGATGTTGTGCGCTCGAGGCGCCCTCTTTAAACGTGGTTCTCTCGAAACTGTGTTTTTGAAGTCGGTTGGCAAGATTTCTCGAGAACTACTACACCGATCTTCATGAAATTTCTAAGAGATCTTTGAGATACAATTCTTAAAGGCTTGGATGTTGTTTTCGATTAAAACTACTAAAAAAAATTTTTCACGAAATTATATTTTTTTTTTGGAAAAATGTCTGCCAAAAATCCAATCTACAGTTTTTTTTTTGCTTCGGTCAAGTTCTAAGTTAAGGTTTTAACTAAAACACCTATGTTTTTCTGTAAGGTGTTATACTGTAAACGCGGGCCCACCTTTTTTCAGAAGCGTCAATGGAAATAGCATTGCAATGACCGAGTTTAAAATATTTTCTCAAAAAATTTCAAAATTTCTTTGTTAATAGTGTATTTATGTAACAATAAAAATTTGAATAAAATATTTCATTTTTTAATTGAGAAAAAATTGTGGGAAAAGTCTGTTTTTACCAGAGGAAAACCATGTAACCATTGAAACAAATTGTTACAGATAAAGAGAACACCAAGTTTCAAATAAGTAGCAGAAAATATAAAAATTGTTCGCAATAAATTAAGCTCATTTAAGCTTTTTCAATTTCAGACTTAAAAGCAATATAATTCCTCAACTAAATTTAAAACAAAGTCTCGTCAACAAATGTTATTACCTGTTTTAATTTAAACTATATATATATATATATATATATATGATTGCATTGTAATGAGGTCATACTGAGATTACGTCAGCAAATGCAATTTGCACAGAAAATGAACTTTTATAGCAACGGAAATTCCAAATTTAAAAAAATCACATACAAATTTTGCTACGCAAAGGCCGCCGCATAAATGGAAATTGCACTAAAATGGACTGAATGAAAATTTAAATTATACAAACAACATTTACTTTACATATTTTGTGCCGCCAAATGCAGTTCGGCGAAATCATAAAATTCTGCAACATTTTTCATTGAATAACCAGTGCATTCAAACAATTTCAGCACGGACGCAAACGCAATAAGCGTAACATAGCGACAAACGCATAATTTAGAAATAAAGATTGCAAAAAATGGTGACCACATCTGTTCAACGAACCGTAGGAATGTCGAAGCCCACAAGCCGCACAAATCAAATCTGGGCGCAAATGATTATCCAACAGCAATCCGTGCGGCTTACGGTACGACAGAGCTGCAGCCTCACAGTCACTAAATAATTGCGCGGCATTTGACAACAACAGTGCATAAATATACACACATACAAACTATATATATGAATATATGGGTTTGTGTGTCCGTGAGTGTAGAAAAATTCGAGCAGACAAGCGAACGCCACAAAATTTGCCATGCACCATACAAAAAATGCGCTCGTTGACCATGTGACAACGACAGCGGCAATGGCCACGGCTGCCGGTTCACTTTCGGTTAGCTCGTTGGCAGCCGAAATGGCGCACATGCGTACTGCTCGCGCATAATGTCGGTGGCAACGACAGCGTTTAACACATTTTAACGCATTTTTAAATGCCACCAAATGCCGTGTAAACAAATAATTACGCGCTCTTTCAATTACGCACACACACACGCACGCGCAGCGCTTTTTGCACGGGCAGACTGCTGGTAGCCGTATAGAGCTTGGACAAATCCAGCTTCACGGCGTTGCAGGCAAACTTGCAGTCCCGACAAACGGCAGTTGCAATAACACAATCATCAGTGCCACACAGCGTCAGCGCAGTCGTAACTCATAACTTCAATTTATATGCTCAAGATTGTTAAAACGATAACGACCAGCGATTGTCGGCCTGATCGCCCGCCTGCCTACCAATTGACTAGCCATTGGCCCACTGATTTGCGTTAGAAGCCTGTTTGACCAGCGTTCAGTTGGCAGAGACTTGCGGCAGTCCGCTTTGGTTATTCAACTTGACTTGCTATTTAAATTTAGTGTGGTCGCGTTGCGTGCTTTTAGTAGCAGATATGGATTTGTAGTGAGCCAAGACGGGTTGTGTGGTACTGACGTTGTCAAATTCAATGCTTACCTAACTCATTGCACTTGGCTGTTCGCCTTTAGTTGCTGACTTTGACTTTTATTGCACGTTCATGGATCGACGAACGTCTTTGCCGCAGGCACTGTCACCAAATGGAGGGTAAATAAGTGAGTGCCGTGGTATTGTGGGAGAGGTAATTTGGTTTTCTTGGTTTTATGTCGGTAGATCTATTGTCGAAGTTAACAATGAAGTTCATATAAGCTCTAATATTGCTTTTTTTCGGTACAAAATATCCAAACCTGCGAGGTATGTATTAATATAAGATCAGAAGAAGGGTTTGAAATATGCTAAATGGTAAAAGAATAAGATCGTTTTATATTAATAAATACCTTCTATTTGAATCTCTAATCTTTTGAAAATTTGATGGAACAAGCTTCTAAAATCGATGAAAACTTATGAGATTTATTATCTATTATTTCACTAAAGATTAGAGCCAATCAACGAATCAACAAGGAAAGACGCTAACTTCGGTTGTATTGAAGCTTTAGTACACTTTAAATACACAAAAGATGTATTACAAGAACATGATTGCGATCGCAGAGTTTATATGACAGCTATATGATATGACTGACTCGATATGATCAATTTACTCGCACGTTGCCTTGCCTTAGGTAATAATCTGTGCGAAATTTCGTGAAGATATCTCTCACGCACTTGATTCCGATCGTTCAGTTTGTATGGCAGCTATATGCTATAGTGGTCAGATATCGCCGATTCAGCTTCTTAATGTACAAAAGTTTAGATCGATATTTCAAAAACTGAGAGACTAATTCGGGTATATCTTCTTCTTCTTTACTGGCGTAGACACCGCTTACGCGATTATAGCCGAGTTAGCAACAGCGCGCCAGACGTTCCTTCTTTTCGCTACGTGGCGCCAATTTCATATTCCAAGCGAAGCCAGGTCCTTCCCCACTTGGTCCTTCCAACGGAGTGGAGGTATCCTCTTCCTCTGCATCCCCGTCGGGTACTGCATCGAATACTTTCAGAACTGGAGTGTTTTCGTGCATTCGGACAATATGACCTAATTAGCGCAGCCGCTGTCTTTTAATTCGCTGAACTATGTCGTCGTATATCTCGTACAGCTCATCGTTCCATCGAATGCGATATTCGCCGTGACCAACGCGCAAATAACCATAAATCTTTCGCAGAACTTTTCTCACGAAAACTCGCAACGTTAACTCATGAGTTGTTGCCATCGTCCAAACCTCTGCACCATATAGCAGGACGGGAATTATAAGTGACTTACAGAGTTTGGTTTTTGTTCGTCGAGAGAGCACTTTGCGTCTCAATTGCCTACTCAGTCCGAAGTAACACCTGTTGGCAAGAGTTATCCTGCGTTGGATTTCCAGACTGACATTGTTGGTGGTGTTTACGCTGGTTCCAATAGAGACGAAATTAACTACGACTTCAAAGTTATGACTGTCAACAGCGACGTGAGAGCCAAGTCGCGAGTGCTATAACTGTTTGTTTGATGGCAGGAGATATTTCGTGTTGGCCTCGTTCGCTGCCAGACTCATTTGCTTTGCTTCCTTGTCCAGTCTGGAGAAATCAGAACTAACGGCGCGGGTGTGGACTTAGTATACAATTTGGTTGAAAACTTTCTTAAATTGTTTTAATTTAAATGTTTCAATAAAACAGTTTTCCTAGTGTCAAATTGAATCAAAGTATTAGTGTATATGGCGGCACTCATGCTTTGGTTCTCCAGAGTATGGTGCAGRTGCATGCACTTATGCTTTGGGGCGCTGATCAACGCATTGTTTTGATCTATGTGCTTCTAGCAATAGAAAGCACCGTGGGGTTAGGCCTTCGCAGGCAGGAACTCACGTAAAACCACAACGGACTCTGTCAGATTGAATGAGGCGAAAATGACAAAACCCTATCTTCAATCACTTGTTTCATCGATAAAATTAGTGAAATTGGCATATTAATCCTTAATTTGTTTTGAAATTTTGTGGGAAAATGCTGTCCTAAGTTGCTTCAAGAATGACTGACAAGTGCAAACTGATCTGACTCAAACTGCCACTGAATTTGACGCAATGACCATTTTACATAATAAAAAGACTATTGTAATGGATAAACTTCTTAGAGGTATCTGAAATACTATTCGTTACTTCTTCAAAGCGCGCTAAAAGCATTACAAGAAAATTCTATGCAGATCTGTCTGCCTTTAATAAAAAGGTGCCGAATTTGACCCAAAAAATACTAAATAATAACCCAAAAATAGCCCATATTTTTCTAATTCCATAGAATATGTATTAAACTGCCAAGTAGTATTTTATATTTTCAATGGCGAATAGATTCATTTTAAGGCTTATATATCACAATAAAAGAATGGCAAAGACAATCGATTAACTTAGATCATTAAAGCAAATATCTATTGGAATTTTTCAAAATGTAAATTTTCTGCCTGGTACAGCGTTGCTGTATATAAAAACTATTACTACCACTATAATTATTCTAATTATGGGTTTAAAGACAATTAAAATTCTAAAGAGTTGCGTAAAATAGCGCTTTCATTTGGACTGCATTATTAGAAGGTGGTTTTCTTGATTATTATAGAATTACATAGACATATGCATAACTGATTAAATAGATTTGAACATAGTTAGCTTGGCATTAGCCTATTAAATTCTGGGCACGTACCAAACGACACTTGTTGTAAATATTATGGCGAGTGAGAGAATGTGTTATTTTCTTGGCTTAAGTCCAGCGATGCGTGGGTGCGCTGCATTGAAATTGCCTGCGAAATTGCTTTGTAATAAACAACTTACTGCTATTTATAAAATCCCTGTTATTTCATGCATTTGCCACGCTGTGTGGCGCTTTGAATCAATGACATATTTACGTAAATTAATATATATATTTTATAGTTGCAAAGTTTGCTTCCTGATAGTGCGACGAGACAGTTTTATGTGATCTATGGCATGAAAATCGCAAGATAAATCAGATATGTGTAAAACCAGCAGCAGGAATACTAATAAGTCAAATCAATTTTCCCTGCCAAACGTTTTTCTATGATAGAAATATGTATATGATATTGCAATATTTACCTGTGTATGTATGTATGTCAAATTCATCATTTCTATGCCTTGCAGCGTTTTTCAGCGGTTATGGGTAGGCTGAGCCCATTTATTCATAAGCCATGCATCAATCAGCAAAACTATGACGGCTTTTCAATTCACAATTTATTTGCAAGAGCTGCAAGTGTTGCCATATTGTGCATAAATTTCACATATATATGGCAGATATGAGTTTCCCGTATTTTTATGGGAGATACGCAAAAGGTATCACACTCATTTATAATTATTGGATTGATGGGACTTTGAAGTAAATTTTTATTTACAAATATTTTTGTTTATAAATATTTTAAGTAAAGCTGGAGACAGCTACGTCTCAAATATTTTCTTTAAGTTTTTATTCACCATAGCAAACAAATATTACAAGCATTTTTGTAAGTACCTCTGTAAGAACTACTAGAGGCTTAGTTGCCAAAACAGCGGCCAATGTTACCAAATGTAATTGATATTTATGTTCAGTATCGAGCTATCGAAACTCCAATTCATTGAAAGAATTTGCGCAGAAACTAACACAAACACATCATGCAACTCAAAAGGTGTTCGTGTAAGAAAGCGATGGATCTCACATACACAGCAGCTTTGGTTATAGTTATAAAGTGGGCCTCAAGATACTCATAGAAAATTAATAGAAATTTTTGGTAGCGGTGTCGGTTAATCAACCAGTTACTTAACCAATAGTTGGCTTGAGGGGAGCATTTTTAAGACATTTTCTTAAGCCAAACTATCAATATTCTATAAAAATTGCCATTCTAAATGAAACGGAGATAAAGTTACTGCTTAAATAAATAATGAATGATATGTACTTATTTTCTGGAGGGATAGCTGTCAAAACAGCTTTTAATGTAAACCCAAGCATTTGACGTTTACAAAGGACTTACCAGAACAACGCTTGAGATTTTTGGAACTCGAGTTCTGTTCGGTAAACTTACAGAGAATTTCTCAAATATGGTTTCGATGATTCATAGTGGGTGCAAACGACACCATGGATAAGCGATCCGGCGGAAGAGGTGTGACGACGAATATAGATGAAAGCATGGAAAACACCGAGTTAGAACCGAGTTAGACCGGCACAGCAGCTCGTGACATCGCCCAGAAGTAACTCCCATCTCCCATCACCAAACCATTCTAAACTATCTGCAGAAGGTTGGATACACAAAAAAGCTTTATGTTTGGGTGTCGCATGATTTGACGCTAGAAATCCTTCTGGACCCAATCAACGCCTGCGATATGCTGCTGAAATGGACGTATAATTTTTGAACCGGATGGTACCTGCCGACGAAAAATGGATCACATACGACAATATCAAGAGAAAACGTGATCGAAGGCCGGTGAATCGTCCCAAACAGTGTTCAAGAAGGGATTGACTGGAAGGAAAGTTTTGCTGCGTGTTTGGTGTCATTGGAAGGGCATCATCTACTATGAGCTGCTCCATATGGCCAGATGCTTAATTCTACCATCCACTGCGAACAACTGGACAGCTTGAAGCAGGCGATCGACCAGAAGCATCCAGAATTGGCCAACAGGAAGAGTGTAGTGTTCCACAACGAGGACAACACACTTCGTTGATGACTCGTCAGAAGCTACGGAAACTCGGATGGGAGGTTTTATCACATCCATCATATAACCCGAACATAGCGCCAAGTGATTACCACCTGTTCCTGTCCATGGGAAATGCCCTTGTTGGTGTAAAGTTGAACTCAAAAGAGGCTTATGAAAATTGGCTGTCCAAATTCTGCGCAAATAAGGAGGGAGGCTTCTACGATGGGGTATTATGAAGTTGCCGTCTAGATGGAAACAGATTATCGAACGAAACGGCGCATATTTGAACTAAGTCCGATCAGAAAGTAGATATTTGACAACCTAATATAAAAAATTTTGTAGTGTGGCTCCTGAAAACACAGGATTTGTGATTTCCATGTTTTCATCAACCAACATTTTATTGGTTTATGATTATGATTTTTAAAAGTTAACATACTCTCCTAGTGACTGCTATAGTGTCATTATTTAAGGCTTTAATGGTTTACCAATACGAGTTTTTAAACAGAAAATGGAAACAGTATTCTATCTGGATATTACAAAAGGCCAAGCATAAAAGTTTAAGAGATCGAATCATGTAAAGAAAGGAACCTGTTGACTTCTTAATATGCTGGGACTTGACTCGTTTAGGCTAAATTTAATGAAGGGGTAGAAGTGATGACTTATAAATGGCTTGTGGTGATAAAGCAGCTACTACCAACTATTTAGAAAAGAACATTCGGTTCGAGCAAATAAAGGTGAAATAAAGCCAATATACCAGTGTTTAGAAAAAATGTCAACTTTAGAATACTTAGATTCAACAAAAATCAACCAATATTTGCTAAATATATACTATAATATTAATAAATTTCCATCAGTTGTTCATAGTGATTTTATGCCCTCAAGAAATGTTCCCCTTGCTAGCAATTTTTCTATGTTTGCTTATGAAGGGTTGCATACGTTAGTATTTTCAAGGTCTTCAATGCATATTTTTCTGTAAAGAGCTATTAAAAATAAACAGTTAGTAGAATAATAAAAGTCAGCGGTATCGCAAATATTTACCATACCAAATTAATATAATTCAAAGAGTCTCTCGGGCAACTTAATTGGTGTAGTGAATACTTGTTTTGATGTGTTACACACTTTAAATTTTATTATTGTTTTTGTTATTAAAACATTAGTTAATCACATTATGTATGGCCTTTAATTGCATTCGCCATATCGTTAAAATTTTTAATGTCAGCTCATCAAATTGTAGAAAAAGAAAAGGCTATTATCGCAGCTTGAAACGCAATAAATCAAGTTTAGTGATTGCTATTACGAATACTAAGAAATACTATTTCAAAATTTTCAAAGTTACGCTTATAACCAAGCATTTAATTTTGTTACGCAATATCAGTATATACTAGCTTTCGGGTCATCAAAATGCGATTTTTAAGGCTTTGGAAATAAAATATCGATATGTGTTCAATAATGGCATGGAAGATGTGCAATACTTCCGCGTTCGCAACAACTTTTGCTAGTAAGCTTCTTACATAATATGATCTCATAATAATTGGGGTTCTGTTGCTCAATCTCCTGCTGCCATCCCCACTAATGATATCATATCATAAAATAAAGTATACAAATTTTGTCTTATTTATATATTTTCGAAGTTTTCTAGCAGTACCTACATATATGTTAGATGGAATCATCTCAGGACATGCTCCTTAATAATTAGCTGAAGCAGCTTTGTTTTAATTTCTTCAGCCATCTAGATGGATCATCTTAAAGAATTCTAGAGGTATCGATCTTTTACGGATATTACTGCACTTAACGTGCAACTTAAAATAAAACTTGATATTTACTCAAAAATGGCATAGAATGTTTGCTAAATTGACATGATTCCATTATTCAAAAGGCTTATGAACAATTGTATCTCTTAAAAGATTACAGCCCAAAGAGCCAAGCTGGATAGCACCCCTTTTAATCCGCGCTAACTACCGTGGGATAGCCTCCTCAACATCGCCTATAAGGTTCTAATGCACATATTGTGTGAATTAAATCCCTCTTCGGCAAACTGATTGAACCTTACCAGTGTGAGTTTAGGGCGGGAAAACCAACTACGGATCACAAATTCACCATGCGCCAAATTTTAGAAAAGACCCGTGAAAAGAGGATCGACACAACACGTCTTCGTCGATTTCAAAGCTGCTTTCTACAGCACAAAAAGGAGCTGCATTTATGCAGCTATGACAGAATTTGGTATCCCCGTAAAACTAATACGACCTCTCCGAGCCGTTCGATACCAAACGAGGTTTCAGACAAGGCGACTCCCTATCGTGCAGCTTCTTCAATCCACTGATGGAATCGATATCATTGTCCATAACAACCGCGCCGTTAGTTCTGATTTCTCCAGAATGGATAAGGAAGCGAAGCAAATGGGTCTGGTAGTGAACGAGGCCAACACGAAATATCTCCTGTCATGAAACAGTCGTTGCGCTCGCGACTTGGCTCCCACGTCACTCTTGACAGTCATAACTTCGAAGTTGTAGATAATTTCGTCTCTCTTGGAACGAGTATTAACAACAACAATGTCAGTTTCGGAATCCTACGCAGTATAAATCTTAACAACAGGTGCTGCTTCGAACTGAGTAAGCAATTGAGAAGTAAAGTCCTCTCTCGAGGAACAAGGACCTAACTATGCAAGTCAATCATCATTCTCGTCCTACTATATGGTGGGAAGGCATGAAGAGTGACGTTGAATAAAATTATGGGTAAAATTTCGTTCTCCTTTTGAAACATACGGAAATCTTAAAAGAGAAATTAAAGCATCCCGTTTTTGTCTTCGTTCATTTTTCAAAAGCAATAATAATTGATAATACCCTCACTCAACAGAGAGCGCTCGTACTTAGGATATTATATGTATTTATCGGAGAGTTTTTTGCAAAAACTTTTATTTTTATCTAAATGACGTCAATAGAATAAATTATATCCACATTTATTCTATGTGTTATTGTAGGTGCGTACGAAAATAGAAATGGAAAATAGGTCTGGATAATTTAAAGCGCTTCGTATCTGGATTTTTAAACATGACCTCTGTCACTGTTATGGCGCCTAATTAGGTTCACTTAATTAAATATGCACTGAATTATGCGTGAAAACAACCAACGATAAGGAGATAAATAAACAAAATAATGATAATTTCAATCCAAGAATTGCAAATAGCGACTCCAATAATTAACCAAGAAAGCACAAGCTCATTTGGACCAAGGACAAGGTGAAAAAATAACGTTAAGATAAAAATAAAATTATATTTCTCTCGACACATTTCGGCGTTTCAAAGCGTTTTGTGGTCTGACGTTGCATTGCTGCCTACGTATGTACAATATGACATGGACTCCCAAACATTTGTGCAAATAGGCGCTGGTAAATATTATAACAATTGGCTCCGTCAATATCAAAGCGATATCGCACACATTGTTATCTCTGGTAGTCAATGGCATATATGTATATATCGCATAAATTCATTATAATCATGTTAACAATAATTGAACGCCTACTGTGACGGTTAAGTGGTTGTGCTTGCTGTAGTTGTTGTTGTGGTATTTATTGCTTCATAAATTCGCGTGCAATACCTGTGATTAGCAATTAAATTGGCTGGCCCACACTGCAAATAAAAGTAGTGCTGACAACAACAAACACCAAAAACAAAGCAACAATTACAGAAAAAACAATAACAACAAAACTGCAAAAATAATACAATTTGAGTAAAACACCTGTTTGCATGTACATAGGTGCAAATGTTTGTATGTATGCATACTTGTRTGCTTATATGCTTGTATGTGTGTACTCATATGCACTCACATTGTTTGCGCATAAATTGAACGGTAAATGATATTACATAAATCAACATGAGAAAATGTGCAAAAAGTGCAACAAAACAGAACAATGGGCTTGTCGAGTTCAGCTGAGTGATGGAAAGCTGGGTTGGTTGATAAGTTAAACTTATTATTGACAGTGCTTAGCAGGCAACAACAATGTATGCATATCGTTTTTACAATGCTAAGGTTGTGCTGGGCGTACATTTGCATGCATTTATGGTGGTATCTATTTTGATTAGGGTGGTTCTTAAAAGTTTTACTAATGATTTTTGTAGTCTCCTTCAATCGAAACAAAGATACACAAACCAAGAAATGTGGATTAACTACTTTTAATACCCAAGCACCGCTATTATAAAGGGTTATAAGTCTAGTATATTCTGCATATACTATTTTTCAACACACGTTCTATTGAGGGATTATATAAAATCGAATTTTTTAATTATCTTATTAAATTSTACRACACCTCTAGAATRTTGTCCTAAATTCACCAGTTRATTCGAATAATAGTTTCGGACATACAGACTTGAGAACTTGCGCGATCATTTGCTCGAAACTGTGTTTTTGAAGTCAGTTTGCAAGATTTCAGGAAAACTACAAAACCGATCTTCATGAAATTTTACACTGGTCTTTGAGATACAATTCTTTTTTACTGAAATTTTCAGTTTCTTGTAAAAATCCTATTTTTAGTTTTTTTTTCCTTCGTCCAAGTTCTSAGTTAAGGTTTTACTTAAAACATGTATTTTGTTCTTCTTAGATGATTCTGTAAAGAGTTATCATGCCAACGCGGGCGCATCTTTTCTCCGAGCGGCCACCGAAAAACGCATTGCATTGACCGATAAAAAATTTTTTTTTTTCAAAAATTTCAGTATTTCTTTGTTAATAGTGTATGTTTGTAACAGTAAAAAATTTTAATAATATATTTAAATTTTTAAACGAGAAAACCGTTATTAGATTCGTGTGAAATTTGATCTCCATATGTCAATTAGTTTATAGTATGTTTGACAGCGAAGAGTTTCTCTAAGGTAAAAGAGCTTGCAAATAGTTCTGTTCTGTTCAATTTAGTTAATGTTTTGKKTATGAAGMATCTGTATATTARAATCGTRCAAAAAGAAATGAATCTTTYACAAAAACGACTTTTATATTAGTCCAGTTCAAATTTGAYCRGATGRTATATRSACGAAGTTAAAGCATTGATGGCTAAAAAATGTGATTCACGAATTACTAAAAAATAAACAAAAAATACACTGTCTGGAGCGGGAAAATACTTGAAGTTTGAGAAAAGTTATTGCATGGTTTCTTTGTATTTAATACGCATTATTCATAAGTTGTTTCTTTGAAAAAGGTTGGAACCATTGCTTCCATCAATGGTGATCTTTAAAGTGAAAAKATTTCCAAAATTTTAACTCTCCACATAAGTATCAATTGAATAAAGACTCAATAATTGCAACTGGATGGTGAAAGTCATACGTGAAAATATCACGTTATTGGTTTCAACGAGGTTTATTAAACTTTGTTTATTCCGTGGCTCGTTCAGGTTATTTGACACATTTTGTTCACGTTTTTGTGAGCCTCAACAAACAACACATATTGGTCATCAATACCCTGTGAGTTATTATTGTAATAAGGCTTGGTTTCAGAAAAAGTTATAGTCAGTGAGACCAACAGTATTGCCTTCATAAGACGCATGAGCGGTCAAACACTGTTTGTCTTAAAATTTTTTAGCTAATTAATCTTAAATAGTAGTTATTTCCTTATTTTATATATATATGATATATATTATCTACTTCTAAAATTTTATTAAATTTTTTTTTTTTAAACTCTCTTTAGGACCACCCCAATATATCTACAACTGTGTATATACACATATGCTCATACAAAAAGACCAACGATTGCTCCATGCAAATCTAAACAACATGCAATTAAACCCAACTATGTATTTTTACTATTTTTTTCTCAAATATTTTAGCAACATAAATTTGAGATAAATTTCGCAAAATTTCATAAATTATTAATTTWATTATTATTTTGATTAATTTGCTATTTTTTTATATGAAAACCAAAAATTGCAGCGGAGGACGGGCTATTGTTTGGAYCATTTGGAAAAAACATAAATTTTTCGACTAAGTATTAGTTGGCATACCAACAATTAGCTGATGGATGATAACCGCAGGATAGTAATGTGCGAGAATACCTTAGGCGATCACTCTGCGTCAAGTGGCATTAATGCGCTGACATTTGCATTGCTGCAACATGTTCAATGCTACAGTGGCGTGCAGTGRACTATGCGCGATAGCCAACCCAGTGGCATCGCGTAACAACAAATGGTATAAAATTGAATGCAATTGAAAAAAAAAGTAATTACAACAACAATATTATAATTCAGTTATATAGTCGCATACAAAAAATATACAGACGCATGGCAAACGAGCGACTAAGCGAGCGTTGATTAAAGCTAATTACGGCAAATGCCTGCCATTTGCATCGTCGCKTACTCTGCGACACACCGCTTGCATCCACTGCGCGGCGCTTTACCTCAATCTAGAACTTCGTTGGACGCAAGCGCGTTGCACTTGTCATTGTTTAGTACGTGCGTGCATAAATAGTCGCACATTTACTCAAATCTACAAACAAACATACATCTATGTATGTGTGTATGYGTGTGCGCGTGCGTAATTAAGTGTTGCAAGCGCTTCAGTTGGCGTTTGCTGACAAATCAGCTGAACGATTTAGTTGCAGATACTCGCTTTTATACYGTGCGTTTGGCGTATGCTGTCACGCAAGCGCCGCCGCCGCACGCTCCCATTCACAGAAAATACAGAAAATGCGGTTTTGTCTGCGTTACAATTTRCTGGCTGCTTTTCATTTGTATTTGCTGTTTGCTGCACTTGCAACATGATTCTTTTTGCAAAACAAAAACAGCAAAAAAGAAAAAAATTATGTGCCGAGTTTTATTTTTTCATTCGCAGTTAATTGTCTGTCTTAATTTTTGCTTTTATGCCTAGCTGGTTTGACAACTCTGAAAAGTAAATGCCAATGCCTTAGAAATATGTGGCTTAGGCCTAAATATGAGTTCATTACTAGTTTATTMAAAGTGTGCTAAAACGTCGCTGCACAGTGGTCAGGTGTGCTGGGACTTACAGTAAAAAATATTTTTGACCAAATATGTGTAATTTGACAATAAACTAATACTGAAAAAAGCTTTACCAAATATTTCAACATTTCGAAAAATTTTASATTATGGGTTAGGAATTTTTTCGAAAAGAAAGATAACCTCTGTGACACCTAAAACAAACATCTGAAGAGATATTTTGTGASAATATAAAACTATCAGAAAGTGGACCGAATAAAATCTTGTATAAAGTTAGAAAGTTGGTTAGAAGCTGTAAGGCCTCGACGTAGAATATATATACTCCGACACTCATCAATCTCAACATTTACTTCTTGAATATTCGCTTTGAACAGATCAAGACTACATCACCTTGGATTTTATGCATTTAAATTTAAGGTGAAGTAACGGAGTTTTAATCAGGGTTCACAAAGAAGTGTATACAAAAATTTTGTTTACGTGAGTCCTCGTTACCATCTTAGAAATTTAGCCATCTAGCCTAAAATGAAAGTTCTCTGAGCGCCATTTACTTGAGAGTGGCCAGAAAAGATGTTTTTGCA
>NW_017534664.1:445102-446304 GCF_001853355.1 Bactrocera latifrons
CATTCACCACTTCATCAAACCCACAAAATATTAGTTATGCCATCATCCATTTCATTGGCGTTTCAAATGACAGCAAAACAAAACAACACAAAGAATTTATTTGTCAAAGCAAAATTTCATAACGCAAGACCACCAAAGTTATTAGGGCTAGTAAAAGCATTTTGATGTTCCGGCATGCAACCGATGAATTGCTGTGAAGCAAATCAATCAACAAAGTCTAGTATCTTGACTTGGCGCTTGAAGACAATGAGTAGTGTTCTACCGATAGCAATAACTAACTTTATTTATACAAATAAACAGACAATTCTTTGTATATGAATTCTGATATTTCACCACAAATTGAAGCGCAAAATACCACAAATTTTCATATTTGTTTTAACACYCATAAAGACTAAGTGATTGCTTTGATTGACAGGCGTGAATTTTGACATTTGTTTAAACATTCCAAAACACACAAAAATTTAATGCTATGAATGTACAGTTGTCGTTTTAAATGCACGTCAAATGAAGATACAATTTTTTTATTTTATTCGTGGAAAACTACGCGACGCGCGATGTCTGCAAATGTGTGTGTGTGTGACACTGGAGTAGTAGAGTATTTGATTTATAGAACGACAGGCGCCATGGTGGCCACCACCAAACCGAAGCAGAAAGCGATCTGTACCACCGATGGTGTGTACGCATCACCGCCAGTACAACTGCCAACACCGATGGCGACCAAGAAGAAGGTGCCCAAAAATTCGCCAATTAGAGCGCGCCATATCTTCTTATTCTCTGTGATGTCACTGACACCAATGATTTTCGGAATGTCTGTAATGGAAGAGAAGAGGAAAATTAAATAATTGTGATTATATACATAGGTGATAAAGTTAAGTTAGACGGCTGATACCTTAAGTTGGCAAGTGACTTRTAAGCATGAAAATATATTAGGTGTCAAAAAGGTCTTGCGGTATTTTTGCGGTATTTTTATTGAATTCATGCCCAGCTCTTGACCGATGCTACGCTGCTACTATGCCAATCTCTTTCGACCAATTCAGCGATTTTATCACAATTTTCGACGACAGGCCCTCCGGAGCGTGGCGCATCTTCGACCACCTCTACACCTGTCTCTTATACACATCTACTTTCGGCGAAACAATTTGTATGATACATTGTATAAGAGTTCCATTTACTAAAACGGACCGAAGTTGTAAGCTGTCTAA
>NW_017534664.1:447624-449333 GCF_001853355.1 Bactrocera latifrons
CGAAAAATAGAAAAATACATCACAAAGGAATAAATTGCAAACATTTATCGGACAAATTTTTTCTCCAGAAAGGTCATTGAGTCCATAATGGAGGAACATAGTAAATAAATAGGCTATACTTGCTTAGAGACATATAGTTAACGTTAATGCCAAAAAACAACTAAAATGCTCTAATACATATTTTTGGTGGTAAAAGAGAAACAATTTATTCATTGCACTTGCTTTGTTGCACTTTGTTTTTCTTTAAAACAAATGTCCACGACACAAACTCAAATATTGTCATAAAAAATACTACAAGCAAATGTTAAGCAATAATTTTTATGGCATTGAATATTTCGTCACACTTTTGCTGTAAGCTCACTTATCTTAGATGCGAGTAGAAAASTTATTTTTACTTTTAGTAGCATAACGGTTATCAAAAAACGCATGGTTGCGGATTAAGTCGTCATAAATCACTTTCAGAATATGGAAGCACATTTATACCACTTTTTAGGAGAAGRCATATAAAAATAAAAGGTGGAGTATATGTATATACATATATAGCAACAGCAATGCAAGTAGTTGTAAATAACTGTTTGTTTAGAACAAACTCATGCGCAATTAAATTTTTGAGATTAAATAAAGGTTTATGAATGCGAAAGGGATGTCAAAASATTTGAGATAAAATTGTAAAACATTGGAATTGAACAGAGCGGAAATAAATATGTTTCGATCAAAGAATTTGGAAGATTTTTAAATTATTAATTTAAGAGGTTAGACTAAGAAATTATAAATTATCTAAATAATTAAATAATAATCCTTTGAAATTTTATGTCAAGAATCGCCCTATTTCAACAACCACAACGAGCTTAGTTTGGAGTGAATAATATAGTAGGATTTGAAAGTAAAGACAGAGGTAAACGTTATTAAAATAAATAAGAGTTTTGATTAAAAAAAAAAAAAATAAAAGTGGGCGCCCTTATTGAAAAGCCTGTTACTTTCCTATTATATTATTATGTAAGTTAAGTTAAGAATCGCCCTATTTCAACAACCACAACGAGCTTAGTTTGGAGTGAATAATATAGTAGGATTTGAAAGTAAAGACAGAGGTAAACGTTATTAAATCAAATAAAAGTTTTGATTAAAAAAAAATAAAAATAAAATAAGTGTGATCTCGTTRCTCTGAATTGATTTAAAAACTATAATATTGCTATTTTTAAGAAGTGCTTTTAACTTTGTAGTCCTATCTTTGTCTATTGCTATTGCTTGTGTTCGAAAAATTTAATCAAATTAATTAAATTTAATTAATACATACATATTCATGTTAAGAAATATGGAACACTATTTTATCATATTTGAAAAATTCTCGTTAGCGTACGATAAGAACCTTCTACTCAGCTAGTTGTATGATATTTTAATTTCCRTCAAACTAGTGGCATTGTATAAATTTTCTGGAGAATGAGAAGTTAAATATTATTTTGTAGGATGACCTTTATTACTATTGAAATATGGTTTACAGCAACAAAAAGTCATAGAAGCGTGGATTCCGTTTAAGAAAAATAAATGAAATTAATTCAAGTTTACAATTTTTTTTTTAGATTTTTGGCGAAATTGTTTTCATATTTTTGTTGACATCAGCAAGCAAAGGTTGCTAGAAATGTGTGTATCGGAAATGCACTTAAAGACGAAAGCTTGATTTAAGGAATTCTAAAATTTGGAATTTGTTAGGC
>NW_017534664.1:450756-452821 GCF_001853355.1 Bactrocera latifrons
CGTGAATGTCATTTCGGTATTTTCTTGGAAAACCTTTTTTTCGCGCTGCTCGTAAGATATTTGCACTTGTGTTGTATTKTCTTCTTGTGGCGGAGACTGCAGTTCCACTGACGCCATGCGATTAAATATCACAACAGTATCGCCCGAGCTAAGCMCTTAAGAAGAGATTGCACTTGAGAATGTGTGATTTTTGATTTTTCGCCGATAATTGAGGATAAGCAGTTGGCGGAATGAGTGAGTTGTTAACTTATGAAATCAAAACGAGTCAAAGTGATAATGATGTTGCCACCGACGACGCCGAAGTGTGAACTGAATGCTTTGCGCGTACGTTACCGCTTTTCTATCGTTACGTTTTTTAATTTTCGCTGCGAAAATTGTCAACGCTTCTGCTATTCGTACTAACTATTTATTTGGCGAGTTATTTTGATTTACGCTACGAGTAGCAATTAATTAGTACCAGCGAACAGGTAACAACACACGCGAGTGCCGCGCGAAAAATAGCAAAAATTAAAACACAACAACAATAAGAGGAATATTAATTCAAGTTGTATTGTAAATTATTCRTTGTAATTGTCGATTTAATGACAAAAATAAATAAAAAACTGGCGCGTAATATTTAATTAAATAATGTGGAATATTTCACGCTAATCGCTAGTGTGCTAGATGCCGTCGACGATTTGGCAAAAGTGTATTTTTATTCCTCGAACTTTTCTCGTTGTGCTTTGCAGTTTGTTGGCGACAAGTGCGCTTGCTTGACAGTCGAGTTTTCAACTGAAGCGTACGGCCAGAGCGCGATCGCTTTTTTTCGGCGGGGGTGGCTCAACTTTACTGTTAAATTTCACTGCTTCTTCGCTGTTTGGGTGCTGTGTGCTAGGGTGGCGCTCATGTGGCTCTTGGGCTRTGGCTATGACTGTGTGCGACGCRCCTGAGCGAGCGCTTAGTAAGCTTGCTGACGTAGCSAAGCAGTGCTGAAGCAACAACAGCAATGATAGTGGTGGTGGAGTGGCGTGTGAATATCAGTGAGAATTATCTTCGATAGATATGTRTGACAAAACATGGGCATGCATAGGTTACGTATGCGCGCCACATAATGATAATAATGTTGGGATAGTCGCTGAGGGGCGCGTGACGTGATGGGTGAGAGAGTGTGGTAATGTATTGCATGAGTGCCACWACATTTGCGTACAGTGTTGTCTTATCAGTCTTCAATGTAACTCGATGCTAAGTAGTTGACATGCATTTACTGAAGAGCGTAAATATTTAACAATTTCAGAAGGTGTTGCCTACATTGCAGTTAATTTCAAGTATTTACAAATATGTTAAATAAAATTAACTTAAAATGCTTCTAAACTTACTACTAACCTAGTAAAAAATTTCCAAAAAAAAAAAAATAATAAATAAATAAATAAAAATTGAGCGCGCTCTTGCGGACAAGAGTTGAGATAGCATCTGCTAGGCAATTAATTAAATATAACGTAAAAAAATAAATTTATTTAATTTTTGATAAGGATTTAATCCCTTGCCCTTGCAATTTACAGAAATCGTGTTTACTTTTCAATCATATTTTTCAATTTATTTTTTGCTCGCGCTCTCACCGTGCTCGCGATGTGTTAGCACAGGTCAAAATTAATGATACGGATGCAACAGAGACTGTTGACGATTATGTAGTGTTTGATAACTTCCGAAAGTGTTGAAAAAGCATTATGAGTTTTATGAATGGGAAAGCGCAATCCGATTATATAATTGAAAGCGTAGGTATTGACTAAAACGTATATGCTTAGCAGTAGTAATAGAATATTAGAAAAACAAGAGAAAGCAGCTTTGGTTGCACCGGAGTTGTAATACACAAATTCAACAAAAGAGCACGAACATGATTCTGATTGACAGTTTTTATCCTCGGAGATSGCACCGTTGCCTTAGACAATAACCTATGTCTAGTTTAATGACGCTATATGATCAAATGAAAAAAGTGTCCATAGAAGCTCTTAATTCCGTTCGTTCAACTTGTAACGACAGCTATTTCATATAGTGGTCGCATAGCGACCTCCAACAAATAGACATAGAC
>NW_017534664.1:453613-463510 GCF_001853355.1 Bactrocera latifrons
AAATAAATAAAAAATATTGAAAATTTATAACGCCAATATTTCAAATTCTAAATATTCCCCTGTCGAATAGAATATTCTGAGTTAAATGACGGCAGCGATTGATGCACATGTTAATATTTTATTGAAATGCGAATAACAAATGTTGGACGTCATTATAAGACGGATCAAAAAATTATAACAAGCAGTGATATGTTTAGAAAACAATAAAACAAAAACATTGCTCCAAAAATTTGCAAAAACTTTGTATGCTGACGACAGTTTGACGACGACGCTGACAATTTTTAATTTAATTTGAGTCACGTTTTGTTATTAAGCGCAAAGCGCATGCGATTATTATGACCCACCCCTCCTACACTGTATACTGTATTCATGTTGAATTATTTCGCTCAACAGTTTCAACCTGTTATTACTTTTTTGTCGGGGGCGTGTAATCGCATTGTTATCGAAAATCGCAATTTAAAAAGGTACTTTTTGATAAATTAGCCAAATGTGCTTTAAATTGTCGGCCCCAAAATTGCATTTGTAATTGTCTTAAATTATATTTATATTGGCATTAATGACGGTTTATTGACCGTTTAATCCAGACATGTTAAACAACTGAGGTMTTTGTGAAGCTGTAATGAATTTAGAATGCGTTTTTTTTTGGATAAATTTTTCGAAGAAATATAAATAAAGCAATTGCAAATTTTTACACTTGTTGAATTTTTTTTAAAACAAGGTCAATGGTGACTGTTCTCTTTTAGCTTAAATTAGGATCGGRTTCAAGTGAACGTTATGAAATACACTCCTTAAAATGATTAGGAACTTTAGTGATTAGAGAATGTAGCAGAGGTTTTTTCCCAAAGAATCGTCTCCTTGAAATCACCATTAGGATCTTATAAAAGCAGTTAGGTTCAGGTAGTTTGACTCATTTTCTACTGTGTGGCTAGTCATGTGAATTTTTTTTCTGAATGACATTTCTTTTTTAAGGTTGGTATCCAGCTCTAAAGTAATTGCTTAAGAAAAAAAAAATACAATATTTCTCAAGTAATTTTGACAGCTGGTTACGCATTGTGAATGATCCACATTAGAAGAGCAAGAGAGAATAAACAACGAAAATAAACTTTGAGCGTATTATGTATGTATGTGTGTTGTAACATAAATATTTTCATTGCGATTTAAGGAATGTTGTTGATGATTGGTAAGTTTTATACAACATTTCAAAAATTATTACACCGAGAAATGCCAACGAGCCGCGGAGTAGGGATGGGGGTATACTCCGAGAATCTTGAATATATCTCTCTCTTCATTCGTCTAGCAAGCTCTGGCAGCATCTTTCAAGCACTAGATATATAGAAGGCCTCTGTAGTTCTACGGAATAACTGCAAGAGGATACAGAAGGCTACCGTATACATACTAAGATAGCCAGATTGCTAGGCTTGTCGTTCCCAAAAATAAATTCCAACGTGGTTAACACTAACTAGCTTTATGCTTACTAGCTCCATAATTTGGGTTCCTGGTCATAGGAASATTTTCGGTAACGAAAAAKCAGACGTGYCTGACAASTCAAGAGCTCCTCTAGAYAAATTCGAGGCAAATGCAATACMCTCAACGAACAATCAAGAGGGARCTAAATACRCAATATGCTCAAATAGCTCAACACAGATGGAAATCTGTAACCAATGTAAAATAGCGCTACAGATATGACCAAAATATGACAAGACTAGAACTAAGGTCCAGGAAAAGCTATTTAAAGAACACACGCTAAAAATGGCAATGCCTTATAACAATATTTTGCGTAATTGCAAACTCGAAGGTGGTGAAGAGAAGATTCAATACTTCCTCTTAGAGTGCCCAGCTCTATCACAATCCCAACGAAGACTGTGCAGACTGAAACGTACACCTGTGCGCTCAATTTTCGATGAGCTAATTCAGCAGCCTCTGAAGGRGGCTGCGTTAGTTCCCTTTTTATAGAGCGAATAATGTTTTTAGGAACATAATATATTTCAGCATTCTTGAAAAGGCGTTCCAGCACACAGTTGCACATTATTTTTTTAACCTTTTGGTTTTGGCATCTTCGGAGGGAGATTTTTCTTCAGCGTATACGTAAATGAATGTGTTCGAAGAGTTAAAAATTTATGCTTAATTCAATATATATGGTAAATAAATTTTTTAAGATCGTTGTTAAATTTGAAATTTTTTGAATATGAACGACGAGTCCTACAAAAGTGGTTTTCAATGAAATTTACCTGGTTCTCGCATGCGTGAAGACTTACAATATTTTTTTTTTTTTTTGTTAACAAATGGTCGTTTTGGAACAAAGTCATTTCATAAATTTTTTGTGGCAAATATTAGAGTAGTTAAGTACCTAATCAAGGAGTCAAAGAGAAATCATTGAAATACTAAAGTACATTCTAAGAACTTCAAAGAGTTTCAGGTACTTCTCAAAGTATCTTTTACTTAAAATTTAATTTTGAAACTTTCAGTTTATATGTATCACCAGCTATAAGAATTTCTAGAATGTATTCTAAGCATTTCGAAATATTCAAAGATCTAAAAATACATCATTCTTATCAGTTCCATCATTTTTGGTAGTCAACAACAAATATACAAACATTTCGATATCATTTTTTTCTTCGAAATTCTTCTAAATCACGATTACTTATGTAATCAATAAAAATTGTCTGTCACAAACGATTATTTGAGTTGCTATTGAACTCGCTAAGGCCGAGTATCAGTGAAATACTCGTGTACACATGAGCATTATCGAACGCTTAGGTGATAATACGTAATGGGGTACTAAGTAATTAAGGTATTAGCAGCGAGTTGAGAAATTACTTTGCGATAAAAATAGAAAACAGCGAAAATGCGTTTTTTCTTTATGACAATGTTTAATATTTTTTTACACAGCAATGAACGATAACRGTAWATGCCAGACAGTGAGGAAGTGAAGTGAAAATCAGTCTAACATATAGTATATAGATGAGTCTGAATATGTGTGAAAGTTGAAAATATGGTATAAAAACAATAAAAATAATACACAGGAAATATTTATATATATTTTTTTTTAAATATATACTGTGTAACAAACGCTCAAAACGCTTCGTTGAGAAAATTTGTTGCAACATTTTTACAAAAATTTGCAAAACACAAAAAACCACCCATTTGCGCCAATTCAAACGTGACTGCGAGCAAAATAACTCACATTAAGCTGCTGTGGCGGGGCTTGAAAGGAGACGCGGACGCTTAATGGCTTGTTGTTGAAATATGCCACTGCTGCCACGAACTGGCAATTAGAATGCGGCAGCCAATAGTAGTTAGTTAATTTACAATATATTGCAACAATAACAATGCAACTCTATGTGTGTGTGTGTATGTGTGTTTGTGGTGTATAGATTAAATCAAATTATTTATCACCTCAGCGGTGAGCATTGTGTTGCGCCAGCATGTGGTTGGCAGTTGCCACAAAGCACCGCAATTGCGGTAGCTATCAATGGTCGTTACAACAACCACAATAACAGGCGATAATAGCGATAATGCAAATTTTACAACAAACAACTGGCATTTGTTGTGTCGGTTGAAGTTCAAGTCGTCACCTTGTTGTACGTCGACTTGGCGGCCACACGGCTGATTGCTTATTTGTTGTGTGTGGCACGGGATGGCGGTGCGGCGCTAAGCTCTGTGTGCGGTGTCAGTTACGCTACCGGCTCACAGCTAGCACGACTGCACTGGCGGTTACAATGAACTTGATTTTGCATTATTATTTAACTAATTTGTTGTTTTTACACACTTCGGTAATTCGGTTTTGCTGTGCGTGTAAAAAAGCTTTTAATTACAATGCTTACCATTGCAACTGCTAACTAATAAAGTTATTAATTTTTTAATAAAAAATAAAAATTTATAAAAAATATTTTTGCAAATATTTCAATTATTATTTCATTTATTGTCCTTGTTTGCGAAAATATTCTGAAGGTGTTTGGTTTGCTTTTCTAGGCACATTTTCCAAAATATTTATACGTCTGTCTTTATATACGCGAACTAACTCCTCAGTTGCTGAAAAGCCGACCAGAAATTTGCACCCATCTTTTTCTCTCCCAGAAGCTGCTCATTTCGAAACACCGGTACCGGTCAAAATATTCAAGTCTCCGAAACCGCATAAAATATTGAATATTTCATAACCCATTTGGTAGAAATTCATGTATACAAGGAAGATTTGAAGAAGCATAGTGTCAAGCTATATTCAATATTAGATCATATGAATCCATATACTACCCATATAATGAACCCATATTGAAAGCAAAATTTTAAAATATTTTTCCAGACAATCTTAAAGTAGATTAGGCAACAACTTTTTTCAAGCGTTGGAAAGAGTTTCCTAGAACAATACGACATTTAACTGAAGTTAGTATGACCCAGTTGAATTGCTGGCCTAAACGTTCTGAATAAACGCTTTGCTTTTTCTGACTTTCTTGAAAAAGTTTGGAATATTTATAAGAAGAAGCCTTAGAACCAGTATCAATATCAATCTCTGAATTAAATGTAAGACTATTTTTACTAGCAAGATCTATTTCCAAGTAAATAGTAAGGTTGATATGAGCTTAATTCGTGCACTGAATTTTAGTAATAACATATTACAACTAAGCCACTCTTTAGCTTGTCACAATCGCCTTAAAAATTGAAAGACTAACGGAAAAGAGTTAAAAAGGTCACCAGAATAAATAAAATGTGACAGTAAAAAAGTTAGTATTTTTGTATAGAAAACAAATACAACAATCAGTGTATTTTTGTAAAGGTAAATAAGGTGAGTCGATTCCTCGAACGCTCGACAGTTCCAAGTAACATCGTTTCGCGCAATGGGCTCTCAAAACTTTTATGAGCACTTGAGGCTCATTCCTGGCCCAATGGGTATGTCAAGAAGTAAAATTGCCGCATTTGGGACAAAAAGCAACCAGAAGAGATTCGAGAGCTGTCATTTTAATCAGAAACCATTATTTTGATTTGGTGTGGTTTTTGGGCAGGTGCATCGCGCTATATTTACTCAAGAATGATGCAGGAGAGAACGTGTCAGTGGCGACCGTTATCGTGCCATGATAACCGACTATTTGATATTTGATGTCCGAAACTTAAGATCGTGATCTCGGCGACATTTGGTTTCAACAAGACGATGCCACTCCCACACATGGCATCAGTTAATGAATTTATCTAGAGAGACCTTCTGTGCGCAGATTTTGGGCCGGTCGATTGGCGACCAAGATTGTGTGATTTCACACCGTTAGACTTTTCCTGTGGCGATATGTAAAGTCGGAAGTCTTTGCGGCCAATTCCGCTTCGATTCAGGCCTTGGATCAAAACATCACGAGTATAATTCGCCCGTTACCCGTCGAAATGCTCGAACGATCATCTCAATGGATGGGCCAACATTTTAAAGAGATAATCTTCGTAAAATAAATGCCAAATAATGTTCTTTCGAATGATAAAAAAAACATTCCACATTAAATTTGAGTTTTTGTGTTTTTCTTCAAAAAAAAAAAAAAAAAAAAAAGTAGGCAATCTTGAAATGGATCACCTTTTATTTATACCAAAAATATATATATATATGTACATCTTAGAGGAAAATGAAAAATAACCGTCTTCAATAGAGGAACTTTTAACAATATGTTTGTGATGCAACTGTTCTATGTTAAACCAGACCTCTGTTCGCGAGCTTATCGATGCGCAGGTAACAGATATTGAGGACATTGCAAAGCTCAAAATGCAAATCAAAATGTGGTTTCAACTATGTACACTTTAACTTAGAATGGCGTTAAATTTGAAATCGACCACTAATAATTTAGCGCCATTGAGGCAAACAATTGGTCATCTAATTGAGCATCCCACTAAATTTTAAAACAAACAGATGAAAAAAACTTTGACAGACGTGTGGTAAATCAATTAACTACCGATTTCATCTCTCGAAATGATGGAATGACATGCAAAATCGGTTAAATAAAATGAAATGCGAACAGAAAGAAATTTGTCGGGCGCTCAGTAGCGCGCAAGAGAGAAATTCATTTGACTAATGTGTGAAACAGTAAGCCATAAATTAGCATTAATTACTTGTAGTTCTCTAGCCGCATGCGCGCGCTTTGTAACTATACCAAAGYTGATTCGCTTTCAATTCGGTATTCGCTTTATCGCAGCAGCAACGATTAACGTTGTTTTCGCAGCATATTTGCGCATTATTTTTGTTACCTTTTTTGTATTCAATATTTATTTTTTACATCTAAATGTGTGATAGTTTTTGCTTAAATATTGAACGCTGACACGTTGCAATATGTTTTTGTTTCTGCTTTTTTTATTGTTGTTGTGAATGTTGACTTTGAGTTTGCGCTGAGCGAGCAACGTGAAAAAAATGTGTTGTAGGCTTTATTTTTTATTTTTGTTTGCTTACATATTTTGTTAAGAGTTCTAAATGCAACCCATACTTTTTTGTTGTTGTTTTTCTCAACTTGTTTATGTAAACTTATAGCACTTCATAGCAACTGCTCTTCGCACTTGCTACACTTTAGTCTGTGACATTTCTTCGTAAGATCAGGAGAGAGAGAGAGGTGAAAAATATGAAAACAAACAATTTCGCGCCGACAGTCGACCATAAATAAATATTTGCTATTTTAATTAGTTTTCACCGCCACGCTGTTGTTGGTGCTATTGTATTTTTTATAGCCCATAAACAAGCGGTGTCTACGTAAGTGTGAATATAATTAAAAATGTGCAATTGGTTTTGTTGGAGAAAAGTCATATTCGAACGCTGCGCATTTCTTTGTTCTTGACTTAATTTCTAAGCTTTTGAGAGCTTAAAATGCTGCTGAGGGGAGTGTATGAAAGGAGTTAACAGTTTGTTTGAGGGATTTGATACTTTTTTAATTGCGATTTGAATGCTTTTTTGCTGCTTTAAAATTGCCGTAAGCATATATTACATACATTAAGTATTTACAGGGTCAAACTGGTGAAATCGCGTAGGGTGAGCTATGAGATTTTTTTTTAAAGAAAACGACTGAAAAGTTAATTTTGCTACTGCTTTGTGTTTGGTTGCTCGCTTGATGTCGCATCATAGCTGGTTTATACTGTCAAATCAGCTACGAATGATCTGAGAGCACTGAACTTCTTAGACAACAATAAAAACTGGTAAAAATGAGAAAAAATGTCTACCCACTACACTTTTTGTAGGCCGAAAATCAAAGCCCAACGAAAAATTGTTCGCTAAGCCCGAAAATTTTGACAATTTTTAGCTGTCCTAATGTTTAGAAGAAATTCATAACTAATCGACTTCAATTAATTTTCCTTAAACGATAAACAATTATTGATTTCGTGCCAAAACCTGTATCAGTTTTTTGTTTTTTTATTAAACTTCCAAACGTGTTGTCAATCAATTAGAAGGCAAGAAGTGAGAGAAACACAAATAATTCTTAAATATGAATGAAACTTCTTCTTTACTGGCGTAGACATCGCTTACGCGGTTAAAGCCAAAATTATAATATGAAAAACGAAGTTGCAAAAATTATTAATTTAAATTCAAATCTAAGTCATTAAACATTCTATGTTAAGCATTTCATTCAACTCAGAAAGAATTTATATTTAAGAGAGATACGCCGAAATGATGTGATATTTTAATATGTAATCATTTAAGCAAAAAATATTATAATAATAATATTTTCACTAATGTTGAAAAATGATGTGTTTATTTGAACATAAGAGGTATATACAATAAGTAAGAAAATAATAATATTAAAATTAATTAATATTGACCTATGATTTTTATCGGATTAACATTATTTCTCTGAAGTCGAAAAATTCTTCAAATATACATATATATGTTGTTATTATTTTCATACCCTGAACATACAGAATTTTCCAATAAGAGTGATATGATTTCTTTACAAAAAAAAAAAAAAAAACATTATTGTATGTGAAGTTCAGTAATACAACCAAGTTCCGAATATAACATCATTCAAATGACCTTCACGACTTATTTTGTAGGAACGAAATCGTTAACCCCAATTTTCGAGTGTTTTTTCCACTAAATTAAGTCGTATATCATGAATAGCAGTAGTTCTATAATAACTTCTAAAGCTTCAAGAGAATCTTGTTTATTGCTAAAGACCGCTGACTTCAAATAATCCACATGAAGTATTATAAAGGTGTTAAATCACAACTGCTTGGAGCCCAACCAATGTCACAACTTCTTTAAATAATCGAATCTCCATCTTCATTTTCCTCGCAATTGTTCGGTTGTTGCACGTGTTATGTGGCACATAGCCCGGTCTTGTTGCAGCCAGATGTTACCAAGATCATTTTCCTCCAATTGCGGCCTTTAAAAGTTAGTTATAATCGATCTATACCGCTCTCCATTGACAGTAACGTTGTCACCAGCTTTATTTCGAAGGAAGTACGGAGCGATGATTCCACCAGACCATAAAACACACTTTACTGTCAATGTGGGGAATCATTTGTGTAATTTCATCGCATCAAAATCGAAGTTTTATTTATTTACCGCAAAACTCAGATGAAAATGAGGCGCATCGGAGAAGGCAAAACTAGCAAATTCACGAGGTTATTGTAGTCTAATGATTTCAGTTCTTGAGTGAGAATAACTTTATATGGATGCAAGCCCAAATTCTTTCTCAAAATCTGCCAGGTTATGGTTTGAGAGAGTTCCTATTATACACCTTGAGAATGTATTGGAATCGACAAATTGCGGCCTTCAGCAACACTTTCCTGAACAACAGCAATATTTTCACTACTTCGAGTGGTTCTTTGTTCGATTGGCTGTCTCTGTCTCTCTGTCGGTCTATATATATGCTTCAGTTTTTGAAATATCTACATGAAATTTTGCACAACATCGTTAAAGCTGTCATACAAACTGACCGATCAAAATTCAGTTCTTGTAAGGAAAACTTTTTTATTTGAAAATGTATCTTTATGAAATYTGGCATAATTTATTGCTAAAGGCAATCTCTCCGAATAAATTGCTTAGAGTAGCTCGATCTAACTAACTAATAAATTATAGCTGCCATATAAACTGAGCCTGTAAAATTAAGACAAGTATATTTTTATGTTTTTTATGCTATAATAAATCGCTTGTGATGGGTATTGTAGCTTTGGTACAGTTAACGTTTTTTTTTCTTGATTTTAAGAATTGTATTTCGTCATAAAAAGTTGGGACGCTTTAATATTGAAATACGTAGAACTGCCATAATAATAAAATGTTRAATGGGCAACTATGTAAATCTTAAAATCTTTTTATATTCACTCATATTGAATAAAATAGTGTATTTTATTATTCAATTTTTAATTTCTATTATTTGAATTCTTGTTTATTGGTGTATAATAGGCCCATAATATAGCTATTATTAAAAGCAATCAATATTGATTTATGACACTATTCATATTAACAAGTTTTTTAACTAAGCGCGCTAAAATAACGAATTTTATAAATGTAAATACAAAAACATTTATTATCTTTAGCAATTAATTAGTAGCTAATAATAATAAAATTCAAAACAAAGTGTTAATAATTAACGAACAAATTATACACCCACATTTGCAAAAACATACAGAAGTTAGCTAATAAAAAGTGCAAATAACTTTAGGTCTAGATAATTTTTCAAACAAATAAATTGCCTAATACTATCAACACGAATTCACTAATATAGGAATTTTAATAAGCTTGTAATCACTAGCAAGAATCTACAACCTTTTGTATGGAAATGTGTCAACATCTGTGACTATTAAGTAGCAAGCAAATAAATGTTAGAAAATAAAGTGAGATAATATTAACAAAGCAAAATTAAAAAAAAATTTAAATAAATTAAAATAAAAATCAAAAATGTATGTACATTAGGGTGGCCCTTAGTTGTATGGAGGAAAAAAAAAGATTCT
>NW_017534664.1:463765-465056 GCF_001853355.1 Bactrocera latifrons
TAAGTAAAAAAAAAATTAAAAATATGTTAAAAAATTCCAACAGCAATAAAATGTATTTTTTGACTTGAAATAAAATATTTTAGTTTTTTTCAGTCCATATTATTCAGCAAAAATAAATTTTGTTACGCTCATGACTGACAAGAGCGCTACAAATCAACATAAAGAGCACACAAAGGCATATAAAAGTGAACTGCATGCATAAATTTGCAAATATAGCGAAACATTAAAACAAAAAAAAAATCGCATGCGAGAAAAGTAGGCCCAGCCTTTTAACGAGTAAATACACAACTGTGGTTCGTTCCACGCAATTCGGTTGTGATTAATTGTAGCTATCTAATTGTCTACACACATACATATCTATGTTTGATAAATCTTGTTTGCTTTTTTATGCTGCTTGTTGCGATTAATTGGAGCAAACTTGTAGGCGAGCGTTGCCTTGTCTTGTGGTTGTTTGAAATATTTGTGACATTTCCTGTCAAGGATTTTGATAGAGTGCTAGCAATGCTATACGCGCCTCGTACGCACATATGGCACAGCATGAGGGAGTGTGTTGTGTATGCGTAGTGCCAAAAAGTGAAGCAATAAATTAAAATCAAGTGAAAAGTAAATAATACCCGGGCCCAATGAACAATAGCGATCAGCGCTTAGATATAGACAGATACATACATACCATAAATAGTTACGGGCAGGTAACGTTGCAAATTATGAGTGGCATAGGCCCAGAGACTCACCATCAGCGCCTATTGTTACGCGGTTAAATACAATCAGTTAAAAWAAAATAAAATCAAACTAAAAGCAGTAGAGTTACGCCTGCGCAATAGATGGTGCGTCAGGCGTGCATTTGTATGTATGTTGGATGTTTGAAAAATTTATCGGTGCTTTTTGAGGATCATCATTTGTGAAACATAATTGTTCAATTACTAATGGCACTATTTTAAATTTGGTGAGTAAATAAGGGCAAGTTTCATAGTGTTAGTCATAGAAATTGTGTCAATATAACAATTAATTCTATTTTTAAGATTATTTCGATAAATTGGATAAAAAAAATATTTTTTATTTTTTAAATTTTAGCACTATTCATCTTTATGTTAAAAATTGATAAGTTACACTGACTTTCAAGCAAAACCAAGAGACATTCTATCTTTAATTTCTTCAAGTCATTTGTTTGGAAAATTTTGAGATATTTGGTAAAATATTCTGATATTTAMATTCTTTGGAAAAGAAAGTAATAATAATTTTGTAAAATTACTAACATGCTGAAAACAATAAAATTGTAAGCTTGTTCGACTTC
>NW_017534664.1:465826-494931 GCF_001853355.1 Bactrocera latifrons
ATGGACTTGGACAATTTGTGGTTTCAACCGGACGACGCCACAAGCTGTACAGCGAATGTTACAATCAATTTATAGAAAAATAAAGTTTGGTGAACGTGTCATCCGACGAAATGGTCCGGTYAATTGGCCGACTTAGTCGTGCGATTTGACGCCGTTCGACTATCAAGTCTATGGTCAAGTCTATGGTGTACGCCACCAAGCCAGCGACGRTTAATGAACTTCGTGCGAATATCGATCGTAAAATAGCRGCAGTATCGGCCAATGTATGCTTGAAAACCGTCGAAARCTGGGTTCAGTGTCTGAACTTCTGCAAGCGTGCCCGTGATGGGCAAGCAAAAGAAACCATTAATTTCCAAAATGAATTTATAATTTTTGCTCTAACTGAAATCTAAACAAAGCCTTATTTGAATCTATTACAAATGAACTTTAAATATTTGTTGACARCTGCTACTTTTTATAGCTATTATACTGCATATATGTACATACATATGTGTAAATAAGATAAAACACCAACGTTGCCATTTACATATGCATCACACCTAATGGAAAATTTTCAAATTTTAAACTTCTACCAATCACAATGATAAATCAACCATAAAAGAKAATTTACGGGTTGGCATGATATTAATTTTCGGCAAATTAATGCTTAATACTTGCTTTATTGTTGTTTTCGCCCATAAAGCGCTACAAATCGTAAATCGATAAAGTGTCACAATTTGAGCGAACATAAAAGTAAAAGATCCGCCACAGTCATAACTGTTGCGTTGGGGAAAGCACGTGAAATACTCGTACAGTCAGCAAATATTTCTATAATATGTTTACAAATCAGCACAATATTTGCACAACTTTTATGGCAATTATTAGATAATTTTTATAGAAGGCTTTCCCTCATATGAAACCAAGCCCTGACAACGAAAGCAAAAAAGGTAGCAAGAAAAAAGTGAATGCCTTGTAATTGCTAATGTACCGGCGTAAGCAAATATTGGTATTCGATTGTGTGGTTTGAAAATTTTGAAAAAAAATAAAAAATTTACTTCAAAAGTTATGACTGTTAATGAACTCGAATGGCGCCTGATACTAAGAGACAGTAATTGGTATTGTTGTATTGTAGAAATTTTACTATTAATTTTAGTGAAGAAGCAGACCTGAAGGGAGTTTTGTAACTTACCACAACTCGCTTAGCGTCAACGAACTGTCAAAGGCAATTATGCCATAAAAATGGTGAGCTAGTGCCAAGCGAGACGAAGTTTTAACCTTGACAGCGCGTCACAGCTTGAAGTTATGTGCACAAAATTAATTTAATTTGAGTCAAGTTTAGTTCCATGTCTCTAGACATGTATGTATGTATATCAGTTAAACTTTAGACATAAGTTCATAATAAAAATATGAAACTTTAAATACGCTAAGGGCCGTTTTCTTTTCATCTGTCGGTTAAGATTTGGTTAAAAAAGTGTTCTTAAACGAAAGAATTCTTGGCTAACTGTGCCAAGACTCCCGCACAGTTAGCCAAAAATAAACTCACAGATAACTTAAATTATGATAGGTAAGTGATAAACTATAGCGGTAAAAAACCGAAAAAAAGAACAAAATTTGGTTAAGAAAATGTGTTTTTTTTGTTAAAATTCTTTCCTTTTGGGGTGGTGGTTATGTTTATGAAATTGTATGAACATATATATGCTATAGTTTATCGATCTAAACAGGCTGACAACTAAAATATTTACCTTATATATATCTGACGACGAATATCATATCAATAACATGAAGCTTATCAGCGCAAAAATAGTGAGTAATAGTTACTGATGAAGAGCAGTACGGAACTAATTTAAACTTGATTTTTAAGACATATGACAATTTGGATATTAATTATATATTATTGCCATAATATATATATACCCGGCCATGTGTTTCTGTAGTATACATTTTATACTATTATTCATATAATAAACTTTTCAGTGAAAATTTACACGAMTTATATTATTTACGAATAAGTATGAAAACGTTTTTGCCCGTATAAGAATCAAAGAGATTGTACTTGAGGTTTAATTTTGAATATGTTCATAAAAAAAATTTCATTGGCAAAAATAACAAATTAAAGGCATATTTCTATAAATGTCTGGTTATCGGCCTTTCTGTCCAGTTAATCGCTTAACAGAGCGTCCATTTAATAGAGCTTTCACTGTATTTTTTATTTATATATTATTTTTATTACCGTATCTTCTAAGTTATGTCGAACTAGACGCAATGTGCTATTTATGCAACTCGATTGTGTTGAGCTTTCTTTGATATTGTTCAAACTTCACTTACTGCTAGTCCTTCAGTAACTGCTAGTCCTCAATATAACTTCCAGTAGGATGATATTACCACAACACTCTCTTTGCTTGAATAAAAATCCACTCTTTGAGAAACAAACTGGTCAATATTGAAACTTCAATACCCCTCCTTGACTGTAGTGTAAGATATATTATATAAAGAGCTATCTGAACTATCGATAGAATTTTGTCGTAAAAAATCTGAACTTGAAGAAAWGCAAACAGAAGAATCATCAGGGTGGTACCTGCTAACTACTTCATTTTTACTTATCACCTCATATGCTTACCACAACGGAATTGTGACGACTGATCTCTGGAGACTACAGCTTGTGAATGTATTAGCTTTGGGAGGCCTTAAACTATCTGAGACTTCATTTAAGAGACAGCAGAATATTTGCAGAAATTTTTCATTGGTGGATTGGTTCTGTCCTTAAATACAACGAATATTAATTACAATCTTGTTTAACATTCTACAGAACAACAGATAGGTTTCACGGAATTTGAAGGAAAACAGAGAAAACAAAAATTAAGTACAAGCACTTGCATTCTTTTACAAATTCTTAAGCTTGACCAAAAMAAGGACAGAAGTACTAGCCGGCTAAAATAATGCAAGAAAAGTGGCCATTCGTTACTAAATTGCATGTTATGTCCAAGTTTAATGCCGTTACCTAACTTATCGACCATTTTTTATCGCATTTTTAAATGTAACTTTCGAGTTCGCAGTCTAATCTTTGACTGCAAGGGGTTATGCACTTTACTTTAAAATAAGTGGCACGGTTGACCTTACTCTATTTTGCATGCTACTACTCACTACTCTATTTRAGGTGTTCAGAAAATAATTTTCAATTTATCGAGTTTGAAGAGTCCAGTTATCAAAGTTTTTCTATTATGTTGATTTATCTCTGTGGRCAAAAAATAGTAAGACTAATTCGTTGACACCACATGTCACACCAAAATAATCATTAGTGTTTAAGATACACTTGCCATTCGGAAGGTGATAAACTGCATTCCGTCATTTTTACGATGAGTGAAATTATTCAACAAAGAATWTCCATTAAATTGCATTTTCCACTTGTACCACTTTTAAGCAAAAGCCACTCCACCATTTGCTACCATTCAACTAGTGAAATAAAATTTCTTTCTAAAAGGTTTGGTAATTGTTGTGGTCATTATTTTCCAGTAAAATAGGTATATTTCCAATGCGTTTGTTTGGATGTCATTGAACATATGGCGGCCTTAAACTCGCAGTRCAATTCACCATTTCCTATTTTACCACAGCGTTAGACAGCTCCGCCTAATTTATAGCTTAACATTTTACTGAGATTGCTGCACAAATATTTTTTACACTCTTCGTATTCTATTTCCATTAAAACAATAAATCCACTCTCTAYTGTAACGTTCTCTAAACCACRGGCAGTAATAAGGCTAAGKACATAGTGGAGCGGTGAGCAAAACATTGCACTTTGTAGTGTMTTTGTTTATTTGTTATAGAAAGCAAAATATTTGAGATCAAATGGAGAATGTTAGCAAATGTAATAGAATTTTTTTTGCCAAAAAATATGAGAGAGTTAGGTGTCTACGCGGTCAGGTAAATATCTTAAAAARGTCAGCTGAAGCAGTTGTTTGAAAGAACATGAGATAAATTCATACCAACATTTCCTGAAAGGTCTTGCATCAGTATCTAAGCTGATTTCTGGCTTAACAGGCGACTGCCTTCAGTAGTCCTAGTGTTATCTTATGTAATTTAATACAMTAAATGCATACGTTTTTGCATCATTTAAGGCATTCTTGGTTAGTTTTCACTTCTGCCTGAATTTGAGTTATAACGCTCAGGGCTAAATGTTGATAATTGAAAATCTTATGAATATTTCTTTTTCATTTTCATAATWTTTTTATTCACCCACCCTTTTGGTTTATCATTTCAAGCAGCCAATTAGGTGATTTGAGATTTTTATTATTCGTTCATAAAAAACAAGTCTTTGGTATACCGATTGAGGTAATTTGGCGTACTCCAAAACTTCTTTGCTATATGCTGTACTATGTTCACAGCCTAAGGCGCTCGGTGCTTTGCTATTTTGCTAATCTTGTGTGAGAAATTTCATTGTAGCTACAACAGACTGTAATGTAAAAGGCTGTGCTGAAAGTATTAAATACCATTCAAGTGCCTTAAAATTCATTCAACTTAAACCTTTTAGATATTCTTAAGTAGCAAAGAATTTTTGATTTAAAGTTGTTCAATATTAAAAAAAAATTAAGTTAATTTGTAATCTAGTCTTTTCACTAATAACTCAATACAATGTAACACCAAATCATTTTTTGTAAACAACACCACACGAYAGTTTAATTAAGTTGTTTGTTTTCCCACTTTTATGGCATTAATTTCTTATTGTCCCCTTTGATATAATTGCATTTCGCTCGTGTTTGATTTATTTATTTCTGTTCTCTTTTATCAATCGACAATGAAAAAGTGTCATAATTAATTCTTGTATTTTAATAATTATGCTTWATTGTTTGAACGACATCTTATTAGCAAGTTATCAGAGTTTCACAAGGAACGATGTTCTTTTGTTTTCGTTAAGAAGATTTTGTTGACATTCACAACTTATAACGGGTGATACAAGTAGATATACTATTTTCAGTGGTGTTTTTTTGACAAATCACTCGTGAATAGTGACATGCTGTAATTTTATTTTTGTTCAGTTTTGTTTGCATTTCGACATGAGAAGACTGACGCTTGAACGTTTAAAAATCGTTCAACTTTATTGCGAAAAGTCACATTCACGTATTTCGCGAGGCCTACTGAGCGTCCTACCAGAATTTATGATTGGACAATATTCGACTGAATAGCCCACGTCCAGAATGCAGTAAATACAGCAGTCGTAGCTGAGAGTGTACACGGAAAGTCGAGTCGGYGCCGTTCGTAGCAACTCGAACTGACGTATGGAATATCTTTCCGCATTTTAYGTCGAGATCTTAAATTCAAAGCGTACAAAATATAGTTTGTGCAAGAACTGAAGTCGTTCGATCTTCCCAAGTGACATAGCTTCGCTCTATGCTCTCTAGAATAGTTCCAGGAAAACCCGACGTTTCCGAGCAAAATTTTGTGCAGCGATGAGATCCATTTTTGGCTCAATGGGTATGTAAACAAGTAAAATTGCAACCTGAAGATATCTAAGAGCTGTCATATCTTCCAAGAAAAACAATGGTGTRGTTTGCGCGTCATGATAACCACCTATTTGATGCCTAAAATTGAAGCTCTCGATATCGGCGACATTTGGTTTCAATAAGACGGATCCACTTCCCACATATCGCACCAATCAATGTAGTTATTCAGAGAACACTTCGGTAAGCAGATAATTTCACTTTTTGGGCCGGCCTGTGGAGATATGTAAAATCTGAAACATCACGCCTTTCATTCGCCAGTCACCAGTCGAAATGCTCGAACGAGTCATCGAAAAGTGGACTCAACGGCGGGACCATCTGAGGCGTATTCACGGCCAACATTTGAAAGAGATAATATAATATTTAAAAAACAAATCTAAAAAAATATTCCTTCGAATGATAATAAACATTCTCCATTTAATAGTCTCCATTAAAAGTCTCTGTTTAAAAAAGGAGGGAGCCTCGAAATGGATCACCCTTTACAAGGAACAATATCGAATTCGTTCCACTCGAGATTTCGTTTAAGTTCATGTTAGTCATATTATTAACAAGATATTTCYCGGAGCACTTGTAAATTGATTTTTTAGATTGCCAGTAAGATATATGAGGAATTTCCAAATGTTGCTTTCGGACGGACGTAAGTCGATGCTAATATGTTCACCTACTTATTTTGAATGATATGTTTATAATTTGCTGATATAGTGCTATTGGAGATAAATTTAACATACGTGACCTGGTCTACGAAAAGGGAGCTAACGTGCGAAAACTAGTTTTCTGGGATACAGCTGCTAAAGAAAAAAAAACATCTCATCTTCCATCCGAATCAACTAAAAAGTGAAAATTGATTTTTTGCCACCTAAGCCTCCTTTCCAGAGACCAGGTCACATATCATATTTTTACTTTGCTTGCTACTCAGAGACTGACTGCAAGATTGCGCCGAATAGTTTTMCTTCTGCGAAATACCAGTAGCTCTGTATAAAATATTGTTGACTTCTGCAAAGCACACATAGTGAAAATAATAAAAACACAGTGCTTAAAATGCTATGTGACTGAATAAAGTGCTGACAGCGCTAGGTTAGGCTCGGACAAAATGTTCTCTTTGAGAGAAATTTTTACGGAATGACTTGAACGACTAGAYGTCAAGAAAGTTCTCGTTATTCAAATCAGGGTCTCATTACCTTCGATTCCTTTSTCAGTAATTTTTAAAGTTACAGTAAATAATATATAATAATGGAAAAAAGACTTAATATGTTATAGTAGTCGATAAAAAAGAAAAACAAGTTGGTTGTTCAGCAGTGAAGCTGGCAGAAATCTGGATCCAATTGTGTACTATTACATCTTTATTCATCAAAATGTATAACATTTACTTATATACTTATACATAGCTGTGTAGGAAAATGTATATGTTTATATATTATACAATATACTATTCTAACTGTTATAAAAAGTCTTTCTGTACTTTSTGCTATTATGCCATTTATAGCAACACCATTATGTTGTCAGAAATATCTTACTAATATATTATGGTAAACACCGCAATACTCGCACACATTCCACCAATATTAGTTTACTTTGTTTACTTTATGGGTCCTGCTGAAAGCAAAACAAAACAAACTGAATGTCGTGTGTAGAGCACATAAGCAGGGATTGCACACGTGTCACTCAGCTTAGGATATTAATACTCCTACAGGATATTGTCAAATAATGCACTTCGAATTCATATAATCCTTATAGTCGAAATGTTTAAATTAAATAAAATAAATGCCTATATTCGATAAAAATATGTCTAACAAATACTCTCCAAAAAGAGTTGAATTCATTTCATTATAAGAATCTATAAAAAAAAAAAAGAAAATGCTTCTTCCTTTTGTATACCCAGCACGCCCACTAACTTCTATGATATGAAAGTGTATATATTAATAAAGAGGTTTTCATAATATATATGTATATGAAATGTTTATTCTAAGTTTATATGTATATTATGCAAATCATATTTTGTTTCCACCTTCTTAATAATGAATATCCATTTCCGGTTTTACGCACCTTTTCATGTCAAACTACAATAAGTCAAGGTGTATACTAGTAACTGTGCGTATATACTTGTACATACATATATTATATACATACATACGCTGTATGGTAATAGTACACACCTTTCATTATCCATTTGCTACTATATTCATAAAGAAGGATATGGATCAAAGCAATAAGTTAAGTACATGAAGAGTAGGCATTGCTAGACAAAATAAGCGAAAGGTGTGCCTTGAAGGGCTAAAACAAAAGTTATGTCATTGCAGAAAGGAGCGGAAAAGTTAATTTTAAGAAAGGCTAGTTGTTGGTCCTAAAATTTGAAGTTAAGTCAAATAATTTAAACAAAAATRTCAAAGTAAAATGTTAAAATATTTTTGAAATAAAATTCAATAAGCAAAATTCTATGAGTTGTTAATATGTAATAGAGCATTAAAAAATTAAGATTTAAGGTTGTCAAAAAAGTCTTGCGGTATTTTCGCTAGTTGGCGCTGAGGGCGCATAGTCCTAGTTTTATTCGTCGCATCGGGTCATGCTATACCTTTTCGGAAAGCTCATTTCACGCGCTAATACGTGTTTGATTGATTGACGTTTCTTTTAAGTCGTTCGTGAGTTATAGCATCGCAAGCATGGAGCAAAATAAAGAGAAAGGGTAAAAATGCATCTCAAGCCGCCAATAAAATTTTGTGCAGTTTATGGACCCGATAAACTTCCCATTTCCACCGCACAACGATGGTTTCAACGTTTTCGTTCTGGTGTAGAGGTGGTCGAAAATTGCGATAAAATCGCTGAATCGGTCGGAACGGCATAGTAGCAGCCGTAGTATCGGTCAAGAGCTGGGCATGAATCATCAAAAAAAAAAGAATTTTATGAACAATTGAAAATTCAATAAAAATACCGCAAGACTTCTTTGACGACCTAATATATTTTTTAAAAAAAGAAATTATTAGGACATCCAAGCATTATCCATTATAAAAAACTCCACCTAAGAAATGTCACTTATTACCCGCCTGAACTAGCAAAGTCATTGTTATTATATTTTGGTCGGTAGAATTATACATAAGCACAACCTTCCTAAGGTTTTAGATCTCGACCTCGGTGTTCTTTTTGAACCTATCATGAATTATTTGTACAACCCTTTTCGAACGGATGACTGGTTTTCAGGAATATTCTATTCGAATGTTATATTATTTTCTTAGACGTAAGGGTTACATTATTACCTTAGGCAATAACCCTTGCCAAATTGCCTGAAGATATACATATATTACAATATTCCGATTTCGTCGGCTTAGGCAAGACTTGTAGAGTAATATCAGATCGATATCTCAAAAACTCAGAGGTTAGTTAAATTACATACATTTACATGTTGTATAAGGTTTYCCTATGGGTGTTACAAACAAATATACCATGTTCAAGCTTACCAATGAACTCACTGTATATTATTTTTGAACCACCCTATCACACGTTATATCGAATCAATATTTCATTACACAGTACAATCGAAGAGCATAATAAAAGTAGCCGCGCAGACAATGTCTCTGCCTGCTGACCACACATTTTGCAATGTTGCATGAGTGCACAACTTTTATAGGACCTTAGGTGCATTGCTCATATTTCATTTTAGTAATAAATTAACGTGCGCTATCTGCTTTTTGCATATACAAAGAGGCAAATCAAGGACRTTGTGAAGTCCTAGTCAAGGCTAACACACGGTTTTTTGCACTTGTTTTGCTTGAACGAAGCACAACCTTCGAATTTGGTGGCGTGTCCAAAAAACTGTTGCCTGCTTTGTGAAGGAARTGATTAGCATATTTTCAAGTGAACGGAAACTCTATTCCACTGTTTGCAAGTTCCTGTCGAAAAGCTTTTATTGAAAAGCACTTTTACATTTTTTGCTTMATTTGCTCTTTAACCTTTTACTAAATGCAATGGTACTTCAAAGACATTCAAATTTTGTTTAAGTAAGTGAATAASTTATTGTGTGGGCGATTAGAACTATTACTTGCCGATTTCTTTGGCTGATTAGATGTTCTTGGTGCACTGCCATCACGGGATCTTGACGCTGATCTTGAAGTGTGCTGTGTATAATTCGGTGAAGGATAGCGGAAGTCATTATAATCAGGGGCTGTACGCACCGATTGGCTAGAACGAGACTCACGCTTCTTTYCCATGCGTACATCTATGTTTGTAATGGACTTTAGGGTTATATAAATAAAATTATGAATAGAATTAATACAAACAGGAGCACACGCGTTTGAAAACCGTTGATATAATGAAAAACGACTTTTGAAGTWTCAAAATATATTTTGAAATATATTTGAAATTTCGAAATATTCGAGAAGTGTTAGAAATACATAAAATATGAATGTTAAGTGAGGTTTACATTCGTTCAGTGTGTTTGTTCTTAAATTTGTCGAAACCTAGATACTTGTTGAGCTATACTCACAAAAAACCCTTCAAGTCATAAAACGGCAGTTAAGCGCATAAAATGAACGTCTTAACTAGACAGAATTACTATACAGAAGCTATGGAGCTATAGCATGAATAACCCTGCTCTACTCTGCACTAAGACAAGGAGTAAAGTTTACCGCCATCTTAGTCAAATAACTTTTAGCTTTCTGTTGTATTATCATAGATTTTGGAAAGGTAGGAATAGAAATCTGATAACATACCTCCAGAGAACGCTCGAAAAGGGTCAATGAGGTCAGGGTCTTTTTTTCTCGTATTCTTCAATATAATACTGGAAAAAGAAATACGCGTCGCTAATCTGAAATACTGAGGCACTATCTACTCTAAAAAGTACAATGCTACTAGGATAGGCCGATAATATTGACATAGTGGGCTTTAAAAACATAACCGACAATGCAGCAATTTTTAGACCATAAAAATAAGCGTAAGATGTTGGTCTTGTGATGAAATAGCTGAAGTCCACACTCAAAGATCTCCTGTGCCTTGGGAACCTCGGAACCAGGTTAAGATCAGTAGTTAATTGAGAAGCACAATCCTTTCTCGATGAGTAAGAATTACGCGCCAAAAGCTTATTATCATCCCTCCCTATTAAATGGTGCAGAAATATGGATAACGATGATCTCAAATGAGATAGCACTTGCAGCATTCGAAAGAACTGTTCTTCGAATGGTCTTTGAAGTCGCTCTCTTGAGCGATGTGTTTGAAAAAAAAAAAATAATAATAATAATAATAATGGACATAGAAATAGTTAAACACATGAAAACCGAACGAATGCGCTGTATAAATATACTCAAGTCAAAGCTACTTTATTTCGAGACTTCTAGGTGGAGGATGTAAGAAAAGACGCAAACGAGATCTAAAAATGGACAACGAAAGCAAAAAGTAATGTAATATTCTAATGAAAAAGCTTTTTGTTGGAAAGAAATTTCCTCTTTACTAGCATTTAAAATTGTTCTCATAGTCTAACTAACTAAGCTAATGATTCGATAATACCTTAACAAATTTGTAATGTAAACACGTATGTAAACACTATGAACATTTTGTAGTCCAGACAATGTCGCAGTCACAAGTACTATAGTTGGTGTTTATATCGCTGAATTATTTATGAGCTGGGCTATTATATATGTAGTTACATATGTACTAGATGGCAGTTAAGAGTTCTCGTCTCATATGCAAATTGTCTGTCCACGCATAAGTAAATATGCGATTAAATAAAGAGCACTAAATAAATTTGTATATATACATATATCCACTGTCTTGTAAATACCCATTTAGTCTAAGAGGTATAAATCCTCTTTAATAATGCATATTTTAAGAATGAAGTGACTCTAAAAAGATTATAGCTGCAGTGTCTTAAAATTTTTGACGGAATAATTTGGCTTTCTTTTTGCAACTTGCTATAATTAGACTTCACTTAGGCAAATGAGAATATAAAAAATTTATTTATATTTGCAAATAGGCCTTTGCCAGTGTCATTGATTCAAGAACCTACAAAGACATAAGTATATACATATACATACATTTTAGAAACACCAGTTCATGTTTAATGCCCAACCTATCGCGTTATATTTCGTTGCGGTTGTTTATTTGTTTTCACCACATAACTAAATTTAGACTTGCTTCAATTACGTTGTAACTCTTTAACGACCTCACTGCAGTGGTCATAAAGTTTCGCCGACAAACAATAACAAAAGCAAAAGCTACCAGACAGCCTGTCATTCAATGGCTTGCCATTTACGAATTTAGTCATACTTGGGAAGGTGTCGCTATGATCTAATTGTAAGTCACTTTGGTGACGGTTCGCGTGTCGCTAAATATCTGTGTATGTGTGTCGGTATATCGGTTATAGCCATAAATTGTTTGTGCTATCGTTTAGGTCTGTTGCATTTACTAATGGAGTGTAATTTCTAAAACTTTCCAAAAATTATAAAAATCTCTTGAGAGCTATAATTAACGACTCGCAAATGTCTTAATGCATTCGGGAGTTACATCATCCACTGAGAAATTGCTCGTATAAAATGTTTGTTCACGTGCAATTAATTTCCTGAAAGCTGCCATTATTTTAAAGTTGCAAGCAAGTTGCTATTTTTTAGCAAGAAGTTTAGTTTTTGTTTTTAAGCAAAATAATAGATTCTGCGARAAGAGCTTTGGGTGCTGGGAAACTATATAGGCAAGCAGGGTCTCAAATTAAAGGAAAAAACATGTACTATATAGTATTGTCAAATCGACACCCATAAAAACATCAAGCTATTACATAATTAACACACACTTGTATGATATTCTAGCTGTCTTCGATTCACAATTTCTCTGCTCGTAATCTTTTGCGCTGTTGTCTTGCAAAAATACACGTAAAGGCAACAACAAAGTTATCGAATTTAATACGGACAAGAAAGTTCGTGTACCTGTATATTTCTTTAAAATCTTCAATGCCAATAAGTTTTGGTTTAGGCTTAGATTAATTGTAATATAGTGAATGAATCAAATAACGAAAAATTAGATCACATTTCTTTTTAGTTAGTTTAAAAATAGAAGACTCAAAATAAATCATAGTTGTTCATAACAAAAATATCTAATGGATTACTAAAACTTTTTTGAGAAGACATTTGAATTTAAACTGCGCGCGTCGAAGGATTTGGAGAATTAGTTTTTTTTTTAGGTAGGTAGTACTGTCAGTCACATTTATATCAAATTTCATGTCAAAGTATTCATTGGTGTTAGAGATACGTGTCGGTTTGTGAGCTGCTAAAGGTGAGTTTTTCGTTTTTTGCAATGTCGAAATTTGTTGAGCAAAGAATTTACATTAAATGATCATTTCGCCAAAAACTCAACCCATATCGTTGCGCAACCACCGTATTCACCAGATCTGGTGTCGTGCGACTTCTGGCTGTACACCAAGCTCAAAAGACCACTCCRGGGACACCGTTTTTATATGACAGAGGAGATTCAAGCCGCAGCGAAGACGGAACTGAAGGCCATACCGGAAAGTGACTACAACCAGTGTTTCGAAGATTGGCAAATCCGTTGGCATAATGTACTACATTTAGTGGGGATTACTTTGAATGGGGATGAAATTGTTTTGGAAAAATAAATAAAGAATTTTCAAAATAAATACAATGTCACCTTATTTTTTGGGCATATTTGGTTGAACATCTGACATCGTTTGTTCCATTCGCTACTCTTCAATATTTGGCGAATTGTAAACGGTTTTCAAATTTATATCGTGACATACAGAATTTTACCCACATTTTGAACTGATTTCCCTGATAGGACGGTAAACGCAGTAGGCATCCAAAAGTTGTTGTTACCGACAAAAACATCAAAATGGAGATATCTGGCACTCCAAAGATATCAATTCAGTATGGGTACAGTACGAGTACACTTTAAAATATAAATCCGAGTTTTTGCAACGATGAACATAGCTCCATCATTTCTCTCCAAAGTYCAGGAAAAAATGCAACAGTCGGCTGGCAAGACGGAGTCTGTATTTAGAGATGCGAATGGAATAATGTTTTTTGAGTACCTTGAAARAGGCAGGACCATCAGCATTAAATAGTACATTGGATCGTTCGGAGGATGAAATCTCCGAAAACGGCCACATTTAAAGAAAACAGTGCTAAGAAAAAAGTCAGTGAAAAATATGGCAAAAATATATGAATTGGTCTTGGAATCGCTACCGCATCCACCATATTCTCTGGATCAGACTCTCAGCGATTGTTTTCTGTTCTCACATGTCGAAAGAATTCTTGCTTGGAAGAAATTTTCCGCGAATGCAGATTGACGAAACCATAATGAGACTAATCACCCTTGAAGGGAACTATATTAAATAAAAACAGAGTGRGACTTTTGAATCGACCTGTTATGATACCTTACTTTTTTCGAATAATGTTTTTCTCTAGTAACGGATCACCGCTAAATGACTATCTTTTATAATTCTGCAACTTCTTGTGACTTTAGCAATAACTGATTACAAATCACAACCAATATGATATGCCTTTATATGAGTGTATAAGTATATTAGACAGAGTAATTCTTTGCTATACTTCAATTCTTTAATAGTTATTTACAAGCTCATTCAGCACCTCAGCAATACTTATAAGTACTCGAAATAAGCTCATACTCACTCTTTTCTAAAATAACAAATAAAAAGTMGCAAAAAGCTTAACGTATACCTTATAAGACAACAGATTACTGGGTCATTGATTTTTAATTCGAGCCATTAAGAAGAAGTACGGAAATRACAACCACTTAATTGTTATTATTGTGATTACTACTCTCTTGGCGTATTGACGATTTGCTGCAAAATGTGACGTGCGGAGTTCATTCACTTGCCTATTCAGTTAAGTAGTTTATTATTATCACCGTTGTTGTTGTTTTATATTGCACATTGCAGTTGTTGTTAGCAACATTATATTTGTTGTTTTTTAACTAGCGTTTACTTTCTGTTTTTGTGTTTAGCTTTCTAAATATGTCGGGCATAGCATGGCAGAAATTCGAAAAGTGAGAGAAAAGAGAAGTAAAGTGAAAAAGTAATAATGTATGAGTACAAGTGCAAAAGATAAWGCTGGTGAGCTGGTGGAAAGTTAGACATGCAACAATTTAAACTTGAAATACCAACAAATTCGAACATACATTGGAACCACATACCTAAGTACGTGATTGCATGACAAGCAGGTATCTAAGTAAGCAGATTAWGAAAGTCTTAACAGTATTGGCATATTTCTGTTCTTCTTTGGAGTACCAGTAAATTAATTTGAGCTTCAAAACTGTTTAAGGCGATGTTACGGAGCGCGTGCATGTTATAGTTGTTGAGTAGAGTTATGAGTATACAAGTGTCTATTTGAATGGGGTTAAGGCGAGTTTTGATAGTATATATTTAGTTATTTAGTTTAGAGTACTCAAGTAAATAACTTCAACTTTTTTTCGCGGGGAAAAGTATTGGATTTTTAAAAAGTGTAATTAAAAATCAATTTATTAACTATAATTTTGTATATGAATGAMACTAAAGYTCAATTGCTAAASAATTTAAATRTAATAGAYATAACTAAAACTTAACTTAWRAGACGAAGGTAACTGTTTTATAAGAATTATTTTTTTTTGAAAGATTGAGGGAAAATATACTCTAATACGGTAAAAGAAAACTGTGGAGCAATGCCGAAATGTGTGAATATGAAGAGCTTGACAAGCTGGTCGACCGGGGTAATGCACGAAAATTCTACGAAAAGATGCGGCGATTGACAGAAGGTTTTAAGACTGGAGCATACTCTTGAAGAACACACAGAGGTGATCTAGTGACTGATGCCCAGAGCATAGTAAAATTATGGAGAGAACATTTCTGCAGCCTGCTGAATGGCAGTGAGAGCAGAACACCAGGAGCTGTCTCTTATACACATCTAGATGTGTATAAGAGACAGTCTAGTGACTGATGCCCAGAGCATAGTAAAATTATGGAGAGAACATTTCTGCAGCCTGCTGAATAGTAGTGAGAGCACAACAGCTGGAGAAGGCGAACCAGATTCCCCAATTGATGACGATATAGCGGACGTTCCATTGCCCGACCGTGAAGAAGTTCGAATAGCAATTAAGATACTCAATTTCGTATTTTTTGATGATACGTTATTTTGCATTTTAGGTGACGATATATACTTTATAGCTTGGTTGGTCTTTTTGGTTGTCGAAAAACAGTACTTTATAAAAAATATATTAAGTTTAAAAAGTTGTATAGCATTTATCATTCATTTTCACTTTGAAGTTCTAGTAATTGYTATTGATAATGATATTGAATATTCTATTTTTGTTTTTTCCACACATTCAGAATGTGACTCATACGCTATGTCTAACTGTGCATCCTTCATATATAATATGTATGTACATTGGAGTGGGTTGCTTTACAGGCAGCCAAAAAACTCATATGTGAAAATGTTCTAAGGGTTATACTGAAMAACTTTACATAAGAGCATATGTGTCTAAAGCAGGTTTAGAGCCAGCGATATTTCAAGCGAAGCTTTTTAGGATCTATAAAAATTTCTTCGTCAGTTTTTAAGATATCTAAATGAAATTTAATACGCAAGTGCATTTTGATACTCTATTTTTTATTTATCATTCGACGAAATTGGTCAGATGGGACAACTGTAATATATATTTCGCATACAACCGGCTATTCAGATACATGCGCTGTCGCAAAATACTTTTGGCCTACGATCGATTGCAAGAGATCTAGTTGTCTCTTTGCTCCCAGTAAGGCTAGCCTTTCCCTAGTTATGGGGGTTTTAACAGGCCCTATTGGCAGCCACGCTGTAAGGCTGGGAATCTTACCAAACGCTATCTGCAGAAGCCGTGTGGAAGAAGATTAGGTGAAAACAACTCAACACTTCCTTCTTGAATGATCCGTGTTTGGTGGTCAAGACTTAAACACTTGGGAGTGCATACCTTCAGACATCTAACCAAACTGGCGGAAATGAAAATTAAATGCAAAATGCTAATTTATAAGTTCGATTACAGGAGTTCTTCTTTGCTTCGGCTTGTCAAAGGATTACATTTAGCAGTCTGTTTGTTTATTTGATGAGCAGCTTCAAGACAGTGTTGCTAATAATCACTTAAGCGGTAATACCTAATACTTTCTTAATTGGTCTCTTTAATTGCAACAATAAAATATGATTACAAACAGTTCACCTAAGAGGAAAGAAACATTAAAATTTTGGCGCAATAATTGAGTTAATTGCAGCTTTTTGTGCTATGAGTAAGAATAAATTTCGCTACACAATGTCTGCCATAACAGAAAAAAAAACACTTAAAATATGTGCAATGCTGTCATCAGTAAGTAATAATTTTCAAGTGATAAATTTTCCGCTCATCTTCAATTTATATTTAATTATTTGTCAAATAAATTGCTTTCTCACGCTTTTTAGAGATCTAATTAATGACTACCGAATGACGGTTGGCTTTGAAATTCGCAAAAGTTTACAGCATACAAATGTATATTACTATATACATACATATATACATATGTATCTATATACTGTGAACTGCAAGTGTATATATTAGAATGTGTAAATATTTCCACTCTAGTGCTCACATAACACGACACATTTCACTATGGTATTCCCTAATTTGTTTATTATGCAATTAGAAGTAATTAATAAAACCACACACACAGGTGCAAAAAAAAAAAAAAAAAAAAAAAAAAAAGTTGTTATATAGCCTGTCATCTCGCAGTGGAATAGTACGGAAAGTATTATTTAATTTGCTTTAGTAGTGCGGCTGGAACGGAAATGTGAAAATGTATAGTCTTTATACATATATGGGGTGACGTGTTGATAATTTCCTCTTTTAATGGCTAAAGAACACTCACACTGAGCAAAATTCTCTAATTTTTTCTTTAGACTTTTTTAAAGCTTATAATGGWGTTTCGTTTACGTAATGGGTGCACAATTAGCGGCACTTTGGTCCCGTCAAATTGATTGTCTAGCGTGCCCCGGCGCTGATTCTTTATGACTTAATTGCGGAGTGCGGTGATGCGCAATTTTTTTTTAATAAATGTATGAACAAACTGTAAATAATTGAATGGAAATCTTTACGAGTTACTTTTTTATAGTTTTCTAGAAATTCTCCAGTGTGCTTCCCTACACTAAATGGAACGTTCGTTAATGTAAATAATTACAATAGAAACGTTTTCATTAATATTTATTTGTTAATATTTTAGTGTAGAGCATTATTCATKAGGRCTGGAAAATCAACAACTGGCCAGATATTCACCATGCGCCACATCTTGGAAAAGATCCGTGAAAAGAGAATCGACTCGCACGAACTCTTCGTCGATTTCCAAGCAGATTTCGACAGCWCGMAAAGGAGCYGCCTTGAYGCCGCGATGTCAGAATTTGGTATTCACGTAAAATTAATGTGGGTGTGTAAACTGTCGTTGAGCAATACCAAAATCTCTGTCAGGATCGGTTGGATCTCTCCGAGCCGGAAAAAAAATTTAATAAAATAATTCGAGCTGCAGAGCTAAATAGAGAAGGTATAATACAATATTCATTAAAAGTGTACAGCTGCTGGTGTACGCCGATGATGTTTCTTCTTTTTTCTACTTTCTCCGGATTGGATAAGGCAACGAAGTGTATTGGTCTGATAGCGAACGAGGACAAAACGACATGACAGAAGATATGTCATCAAACAAACGGTCATCACATTCGCGACTTGGCCCGCACGACGACTCTGTTGACAGTCATAACTTAGAAGTTGTAGATAATTTTGTCTAACTTGGAATCAGCATCAACAATATCAGTATTGAAATTCAAACCAGGATCACTCTTGTGAACAGGTGCTACTTTAAACTGAGTAAGCAAATGAAAAGTAAAGTCTTCTCTCGACGAACAAAGACTAAACTATACAAGTCCCGTCCTGTTATATGGTGGGGCGGCATGGACAATGATGTTATCTAATGAGTCGGCCTGAGGAGTGTTCGAGAGAAAAGTTTTGCAGAAGATTTATGGTCATTTGAGCAATGGCAATGGCGAGTACCGCAATCGATGGAAAGATGAGGTGTACGAGCTATACGGCGCATTGACATAATTTAGCGAATTAAGAAGCAGCGAATGTGCTGGCTAGGATATGCCCGAATGGAAGAGAACAATCCAGCTTTGAAGGCTTTCGGTTCAGTAACCGCCGCTGGAAGTAGAGGAAGACCTCTTCTTCGTTGGAGAGATCAGCTGAAGAAAATCCTGGCTACGCTTCGTATCTCGAATTCGCGACTGGCGCGCTATTGTTAATTCGACTATAACCGCATAAGTGTGCCTATGCCAGTAAAATATATTACTATTTAACTACTTTGCATATTCAGAAACAAATTTTATTTTAATTTTTTTTTTAATGACAAAAATACGGAAATTAAAAAGCAGTAATTATTATAAACATTGTTAAACAATTAACTGAACGCGATTGCGTTTGATGCGCAACAAATATTAAAAAAATATCAATTTAAAGTTTTGCTTATTAAAATAGCTCAATAATAGCGGGGAACTTCCGTTATCTCAATGCTTTCTTACCCATCAAAATCAATATATACCCTGTGCTGTGTGTCAAAAGTGAGTTGCATGTTTGTTTTATACAATTTAAAGCACAGTTATATTATATTATAAGATAATTTACATACAATTGAAAACCTATTTGTAGTCAGAGCTGAGTGAATTAAGTGATTAACACTTGACTGCTCATGGATGCTCAGCTGGGTAATAGTAAGGTTAGAATTATTGTTTTCAGCGATCGCCTATTCATATTTTACCTATTTTTTCAATTCATTCATAATTTTAGAAGTGGCATAAAAAATATTACGAAATTTCATTCAACATCGCATTGCAGAGATTTTCTCAACAGAAACCTTTGAATAAAAGTTTCAATAACTATTTGCATTCACAATTGTCTCTTTAACTTTCGGTTACCAAGTTCAATATAATATGAGAATATAATACCCGGCGCATTACAAYTTTTTATTGTCTACATATAAAGGGTAGTAAGCAGGAAGCTTAGTGAATTTTTATACTAATAAAGTACCTCAAAGTTAATTAAGAATAAATCCATTATATCGCTTGATTCAGCACTGTTAGTGCATCAAAATTGCACCAGTGAAAGCAAAAAGCTTATATTTTACAGAACTTATCTTTAAATATTATTCAAATAGCCCTGATGCTGTAGTAACCAATCTAGTGCAAACTTGGTTTGGCAATGTGCTATGAGCTCCTATTCTAAAGGCAAACTCTTAATTCGGACTTGTACTGTTAATAATTGGACCATCTGAAGATAAAATCGAAAAAAGCGGGACGCGTCGGTCAATGGCACATAAATTGAGCTCAATCAAGGCAATCGCGTAAGTATCGCGCACAATCGGTGGAGTATTTGACCTATTTTGGATCATTCTAACTATGTAATATATAACTTTTGTTATTGTATAATGCAAAACCAAGTGTTTTTTTTTACTCCACCTAATATAACAATATCTAACGATCTCTGACTTACGACTTTGTTCTCAGCAAGTATATATATAGTATCTAGATAAATCTTTACATGGCATATATCCGTTATTTAATTAGCTAACTGGTATGGGCTATCAGTTACTGTTATTATTACTGTTATAAACGTAAATTTATAGATAAAAAAATACTCAAGAATTTACTGAAGTACTATTTGTTGTGCTTAAAACAGCTGTGCTTATGTCTGTTTCTGGTAAACCTAGCACAAGTGTTTCTACGTAAATAAARRTMAGTATTTAATAAARCAAAAATATATATTTTTAAATWATTTTTTTTAATCAACTGAAAAAATAGGGGTTAATTTTAAAACAGCAAAGGGTACAAGTGTATGATCTATCTACATGCAGGGCTTTTTCATAGGAACGCTACAAAAAATAGAGTCGAAATTATTAAAACTTTCTACCGAAATTAGGAGTTAGTGGCGTCAGCTTTGAGAGCGCTACGTTCAGTGTATGGTCGTAATAATCGTCCTGTCAGATTAACAATRAGCGTTTAGTGGAAAAGTTTGGATCCATAGGCACACTACAAAATATTCCCGTGCCAGTGAGACAAAGAAGTGCCCATAATGTCGAGAATATTGCTGCTGGCAGCGCATTAATTGAGGAAACCCCAAAACAGTTTCGCACATGTCGTTCTCAAGCAAGATCAAATTGACGCAAGAACTGAAGTCGCTTGACCACGAGAATTGTCCTATGTTCGTAAATTACTCATGATGAGGCTCATTTCTGACTGAACGGCTACGTCAAGTCAAGTCAAGTCAAAAAAAAAAAAAAAAAAAAAAAAAAAAAAAAAAAAAAAAAAAATATCCTGATTTTATTCAAAAAATCATCCTTAGCGATGAGTCTCATATCTGTCTGAATGGTTTCGTCCATAAACAAAAAGCGTGTTTGGCCAGGCAGCAATCCATAAGTACCCCATGAGCCATTACGGTTTGGTGCAGTTTATGGGCCAATGGCGTCCTTGGGCTCTACTTCTTTCGTGATGATCACGAACGGCACGTTACTGTGAATGGGAATCGCTACCGCTCAATGATAAATGAATATGTATGGAATTTTGGATGATGTGGACTTGGTTGATAAGTGGTTCCAACAGGRAGGCGCCACAAGTCATACAGCGACTGTTCAAACAAATTTATTGAAAGGCCCAGTCAAGCGGCTGCCTCGGTCGGGCGATTTGATGCCGTTAGACGATTTGCTAAAAAAAAAAAATTTCTAAGCATTCAGTTTTTTGAAAGAAGTTAATCTGATTGTATATTCCCATATAATGTATAACTTTAGAAGGGGAATTTATTTTTGATGGATTTGATACTTATCACATTATCATGATTATTTATAGTAGTTAAAACCAAATTGCGATCATWTTTCAGTCTGCAGATATTCTCTATGTTCCTCCTGGTAACCATTTGTTTTATGACTAAAACCACACTCTATCGTATCAAATAATTTCGTAAGAGATCTTATCAAATATTTAGAAGACGTTGATGTTTTTTATTGGATCTTGTTTTCTATGCTTCGTAAMACTCTACTTAAAAAACTTCCCATAAGCCAAAAGGCGTTGAATCACTTAATTACTGTAGAACAAGAGTTACCTGGCCATTCTGTAGATTCAGTTTGAAGTGTTATTTCTATTTTTACAATCTAATCAATATATCATAATCTAAAGCCATATATACAAATATACATACATACATACACATATCAATCATAAATTTTGTGCATGATTTTTTATCTCGCATCATTTATGACTGCAGACGAGCCCGGTAATTCATGTTAATCTACTGCCGGTGGCGATAAAAATTGCCTGTAAATTTTAAACAAAAATTTCGTCAAATCTTTGCTTGGCAATCAACTAAGCACGGCTATTAGTCACGATAAACTTGAACTTCGGCAGGTTGAAGCTGTATTTCGAATTTTTTTTTTAAACAAACAAGAAATATTGTTGGCTKAAATRTGCATACACACATGTATRTRTATGGTTTTAGCCGGCGAAACCCGCACTACGCAGCGCGTAAAACGTGACTACAACAAATTAAAATAACCAAACATTCAATTAAACCWGCGCTGAAGTCAAAACATAGTTGATGACACTCGACGTGCAACGGTCAGTAGTCCCGGCGGTAGTCGAACACACCCATTCACATGTGAAGAAATATTATGTATAGTCAGTTGAGAAAATAAAAAGAGATTGCAGTGTGAACACATAAATAATGGGAAGGAAGTTTGCCGTAGATGGAAAAGTAAATTTTGCAGAAGTTGAAAATGTGAATGTGAACTTTCTTGATTTATTCACTCACTTTTAATGATCGTGAGTTTATTTTATTTTGTTTTTACTTTTTTATTTAATGTTGCCATTATTTGTGGGTTTCTCCAACACCTACGGCTGTGTATAAATTGTAGAAAACTTTATATTAGACATATAGACATTTATATATATTTAATTACTGTGAGAGGAGACGCTGCGCAAAAACACGCAGAAATTTCATTGTTTCAAACGATAATCCGGAATATTCGCGAGATTTTACTTTAAGAGCATATAGCGTAAGGAATATTTTAGGTGTATGTATGACAGAGGCGTTGCTAGAAAAGGCTCAGAATTTGAGTGAAACTTTGAATTTATATTACTTTACTTATTAAATTTGAACTCATATATAATATAAAGGATGATCCACGTAGAGAYACTTTTYTYGAAAATCCTGCGATTGTATTCTTAMACAATCTATTAAAGCTTTAGTGTGATTTCAAATAAAAAAATTCCTGAAAATGTTAGGGGAAAATAGAAAAAAGAGTAGATTCAACTTAAAAAAGGTTTGATGTGTTATTTGAAGTATTAAAAAAAAAAAAAATTTAAAGGCATCACATCTTTCTCCATAATTTTGGCAGGAATGGATTACATATCGTCACCTAAAATATCGTAACGTCACTTTTCATAAGTTTTCAGGTGAGAGAAAAACGACATAATAAAAACCACTTATATTGAAACAAAATGTAAGTTTTGGTTATATATTGGTTATATATGTGGTAAAGTATGCCATACATATTGGTTATATACTGGTTATAAGTACTGTCAGTCACATTTATGTCAAATTTCATGTCAAAATATTCMTTAGTGTTTGAGATACGTGTCGTTTTGTGAGCTGCAAAAAGTGAGTTTTTCGTTTTTTGCGATGTCGAAATTTGTTGAGCAAAGAATTTGCATTAAGTGATCATTTCGCCAAAAACTCAACCCATATCGTTCCGCAACCACCGTATTCACCWGATCTGGCGCCGTGCGACTTCTGGCTGTTCACCAAGCTCAAAAGACCGCTCCGGGGACACCGTTTTTATACGATAGATATGGTTCAAGCCGCAGCGAAGACGGAACTGAAGGCCATACTGGAAAGTGACTACAACCAGTGTTTCGGTGTTTCGAAGATTGGAAAATCCGTTGGCATAATGTACTACAGATAGTGGGGATTTCTTTGAAGGGGATGAAATTGATTTGGGAGAATAAATAAAAAAATGTCAAAATAAATACATTGTCACCTTTTTTGGGCACAGGTATGTATATGTAATATGTTGTAGTTAATCGTAAGCAATAAAAAACTCAATTCCGAACATTTTTGTTGATACATTGTTTTGCATTTTAAGTGACGATATACATATATGTTTTCCTTTATATTAGTTAAATGTTACTAGAARTTATTGTTGCTCATAATGTAATGGTCAGCGGCTTTAATACCAATTGGAATATACAAATATATTCACATTTCCTAAAAAAATAAAARATCATTAAATTAATATAATTCTAGCTAACTTTTGATGTAAACCCTCAATCAATCAATCAAAAATAGTTGCTTTACTGCTAAATTTTCAAATCCTCGAAACTCTTATCAAATTTAAGCCCACGCCTCTGTTTGTAACATATGTGTACTTCGAGCTGTCTTCTTCTTTTTTCGCAATAAAATTTGTATTTGTGTGCCATAAATATAAGCGTGAAAAGGGGTTAAGAAGTTAAATTGAATGCAGACGTTAACTGTTCTTGTGATCTCAAAATTTTACGATGACATCAATGACTGCAAACGACGGCGGCATATTTATTCARCATTCTTTGTTTACATGCTTGCATACAAATACACATGTGTAAAAATATATTGTMTTATAAATATGTATRYGTACATATGTGCATATGTCAGTCARTATATTATTAAGAGAAACAGTGCAGGTAAATAACATACTGCTTGTTTGCCGGAATAACAATTATTCCAGGCATATAAAGAACAATACAGTGTAAGAAAATGTTTTTGCATGCATTTTAGATTGATCAAAACAAAAATAAAGTATATAAAAGTAAAGAGAAAATAAACAAAAAATTAAATAATAATAATTAATATTCTGTTTTCCTGCTAAAATGTTCAATTACACYAACTCACAAAAAATACATTTAATTTCTTTAAGTAGTCTGACAATACAAATGTGGGTAAATCCCAGCATTTATGATATAAAAATTTATAAATTCCAATATTTATCCAATATTCGTTTTACTTACTTTAAATTAAAGCAATAAATGAAGATTATTTGAGATATATGAGAACTAATTAATTTGCTGTTTTATTTATTTTTTATTGAGATTTCTCAWAGTAACACTCTCATATTGAGTCAAATAAAAAATAAATAAATAAATATATCCTGACGTAACATGCGGAACAACGTATTAACAAATTCGAAGCTGTTTTTATTGCTTACGATTCACTACTTCATACTACATTTATGTAGCATAACATTTTCAGCCTAAATCCGTTTCAGTTGTAACCAATATATACTCCACTTATAACCAAAACTCAATTTCTTTTTCAATGTCAGTGGTCCTTCCTTCGCCTGTAAACTTATGAAAAGAGCTGTTACGTTATTTTACATTTTACATGACGATAAGTAAGTATATGTGCATATCATGCATATTAACAAAATTTTAAGCTTCTCCTACCCGATACCTATAACCAAGTTGTAATCAAAAAAATTTTTTTTGTCAGTAGTAGTGCATGAGTAGCTTGTCTCTAAGTCTAGATAAGTTTTCAAACTTATGAAAAGTCATGTGACATTGCTTTGACAGACATTCTGTTCTAAAATGGAACAAAACTCTATATACTATTGTTTAGTCAAATGAAAAGGTTGTGTAATGCAAAATCATTAGCAAGCAATAAAAAAAGATAAACGTAACCCACGATTATTGACTTTGAATGSGGAGTTCAGTATCGCCACGCTTTGACTACGCTTTATTGTTGCCAATTGTCTTGAAATTGTATTAACTTGTTGGCATTGTTCAACTCTGTTCTACTAAAAACGRTTTAATGCTATAAAATAGATTTATGATATCATGGCTTCAAAGACTCATTATTGCATGGCGATCCATAGGTATAAATGTAGGAATGTTTTTTTAAGTTTATAATTCATTGAAGCGATAGCTGTCAAACCAACTGTCAATGSAAACACATGGTGTCAACAATTATGTGCCACAATAACATTAACACAATTATGTGTTATGGGTACATATTATAATATACTTTGGTAACACTAATTTAAAGTCATTTGRCGATTGTACTGTTAGACGCTGTTTCTTGCTAAATTTGGCTTGCGAAATMGAAAATTTCCTAAAACGTAGAACTTTTTGAGTTTTACTCAAAGAGTGCATTCCTCAAACCACCATCATTTTCTAAAATGAAAAAAAAAAAAAAAATTGCTGTCCGCGATAGAAACGTTTTTGAGTCAAATTCGTGAGGACACCAATACACACAAATACCTCACAGACCTTTCAGCATATTAGTTAAAATAAGGTTTTTTTTTTATTTTCTTACAAATTTGTTGAGTAGTACAATTTATCCCAATTAAGCCTAACAACGAAGAAACATTCAAAGCTTTTGGATATTTTTTTTCCAAAACTCACCAACWGCACGACAAATTTTGAAAGAACATCAAACTCATCAAAGCTGAGAAATCTTTTTTTTTTCAATTATTTCAGTAGTGATGGTGTTCCTTGCCATACAGACTTAAAACTCTCACTTTATAAGGATGGATTTTTTAACTCAATTTGAGATTAAATGTTTTTACTCCTAAAACGCACCCTCTAATTAAAGAAATCTATGATATATACCTTATTAAAATGATTAATGATTCAAATAATGGAAGTGAATAACTTAAAGCTACAATTATAAAATTAATAAAAATTTGTTCTTAAGATTTTTTTTTCATAATTTTGTCATTTCGAAACTGAAAGTGAAAGACAACRGACTTAAGATGAAGTAAACAACGAAGACAAACGTGAATTTAAATTTTTTGTAAATTTAAAAAAAGGATATTGGCATGTCTTGCCTGTCCTCAGGATCATAAAAACATCACTAATGATTCCAAACAAATTTTTACATTTTTTCCTCAGTGTTTTTTTTTTATAATTTAACTTGTTTTAATGGTTTTGAAATTTATTAACAATCCTCTCGTAARCATTAGATTCGAAAGGTTTACTAAAAAGGATGATAACTGGCACAAAATTGAAACCACACTCTTTTAACGAACATTAAGTTTAAATTGGGTCAAACTAATATAGGAATACCCAGAGGATTATCTGTTTGTTAAATACATAAATTAACAATGTTGAGAATTTAAATTGAGAAGTATATAAAGGTCACATAAATACAACACTGTTATACAGCAGTCCCAAAATTCAAATTGACCCTGGCAGCAAGTGAGCCTCTGTAAATAAGCTGTACGAACTAAAACCATTAATGGAACTGCACACTTGCGCAGGACAAGGAAGTAAATCATGTCAAGCTGAAGGATCTCAAAGTTATAGTTAAAAAAAATAACTCGGTGACTCGCACATGCTGTAGGGGTAGAGATCTCTATTCTAAACTCGGAAAGTGGAAAATATGCAAGATAGTTTAAAAAACTGAAAAGTTCTTTAAAGAAAAAAATGATTAAAGAGGACATCTTTGGATGATTGCGAAAAGATTGTTGGAGAGTAAAAAAATTCCTCCCAATGCTTGGTATCATCCGTCTCAGGTTCGAAAAGCCGGTTATTGTCGAATCTAATGTTTGATACTTTATTGACTTAAGTAGTTACATGGATTTACGGTTTCAAAAATTCGATTTTTTATTRTCGTATTAAATTTTATAACACCTCTAGAATAATGCTATAAATTTTTAAGTTAATCCGAGTAGTCGAGTTTCGGAGSTACATCCTTGAGAACCTGTGCTTTCGAGGCTAGCTAGGCTAAGTGCGCCGTCTTTAAAAAAGTTTTTCTCGAATCTGTGTTTTTAAAGTCGATTGGCCAAATTTCTCGAGAACTACTCAACCGATCTTCATGAAATTTTACACAGATCTTTGAGAAATAATTCTTAAATACTTGGATGTGGGATTTTTTTCGATTGCAACATTTGAAAAAAAAAAAAAAAATGGGGCGAAATTTTGATTTTTTTGTAAAAATGTCTGCCAAAAATTCCAATTTTCAATCCATCGTCCAAATTCTAAGTTAAAGTTTTAACTAATTGTATTTTTTCATGATCATAATGATCCTGTAAGGATATATCCTTCCAATATGGAGGCAATTTTTCCAAGGAATCACCTGAAAAGGCGTCGCAATAGCCAAGTTTAAAATATTCTTTTCCAAAAATTTCAGAATTTCTTTGCTAACAGCGTACTGTATTTGTAACAATAAAAAATTCTAAAAAAATGTTTTTTTTATATGAGAAAAATTGTTAAAAARGCATTTTTTATACGAGGAAACCCATGCAATCCCTTAAGTTTATTGGTAAAAATTTTCATTCTAAGTTTATACAACGAACAGAAGAAACCAAAAATGTTTAAAGGTTGTTTATTGAATAAATTATTGGAAATGTAAATATTTCTGAACATATTTTTAAAAGTTCAAAAGCATCACATTTAAGGTTGAATCTCCACTAAAATTTTATGAAAGAAAAATAKTTTTAATCGAAGAGGCTGTGATTTCTTCGACCACAGAGCTCAACATTCAACTACGACTAGCTCTATTTAAGATCTCGCTCCCGTACAAAAGTGAAATTTTGTTAAGAAAGTTGAAATATGGTTTTCAAAAACCAATTGCTGTTTTCGCAAATAAAAAGTTCTCATTTAACAACTTACCAACTAAAGGAGTGTGCAATAAACCAAGTGAAATTATCGTCTGTTTTCAATTTCCACGTACAAGTCACACTTACTGAAGACACAATTATTGTATACATACATACATACCCATATTAGACATTGAATATTGAACAACTGTTTTGAAGAGACTCACTGTAAGGTGTTTCCCAATGCCCATTTACGAATATTTTGTTCAAGATTTTTACTTTTTCTAAMAATTCACTTACCGCGTTTCTCCTCCATTGCTGCTTTGTTATGATTTTAAGTGGTGCTTTGGCGATACGATTTTTTGTTGATGGAAATAAATGTTTTCGCAATGCGAATTGTGTTTGCGATAAAAAAGTGTTTTCGTTTTTTTGTTTTTTTTTTTGTTTGACTTTTAATTTGGTGTTGTTTAGTAAAAATCACAATGGCACTTGTCTGCAATTAAAAGCGTTGCAAAATAACAACAAATCAGCTAACGAATGTGGGTTGACTATAGACATACGTGTTGGTGTGTGTGTATCTGTTTTTCTATGCGMAAATGCGCTCTTGGCACATAGTGGCTATAAGAAATGCGTCTGAGCTGGCAATCAATGAAATGAAAGTCACAATTAAATCAACGCTTCAACGCGCACAATAGAGTGTGTTTTTGTATGTATGTAGGGTGGATGTGTGTTGGTGGCTGTACAGGCGCGTGCGAGTGGGCGCCGTAAAATTAAAGTTAAAAGTTGGTGGATGGCAAAAATGAAATTAAAGAAAATAAAGTAGCAAAATTGTTTGTTGCAATTTCACTTGAGCAATTGTTGGCGTACACATATTGTCCATGCAGCGGCTGCAGCTAACTGTGAATATACTTAACACTATGCAACAAAAGCAAAAAATTGTTTATTAGTATTCGCAAAAATAAAGTGCTTGAATGGAAAACGAAAGTGCGGCTCGCTCAGCTGCCAAAGTGTTACGCTTCAATGGTTCATAGGTGTTTTGCAAAAAGTACTTTTTATTCATT